>NW_027397104.1:12129853-12262090 GCF_003265705.2 Callorhinus ursinus | reverse complement strand
TCATAAAAGCCATCTATGAAAAACCTACAGCGAATATCATTCTCAATGGGGAAAGGCTGAGAGCTTTTCCCCTAAGGTCAGGAACGCGGCAGGGATGTCCACTCTCACCACTGCTATTCAACATAGTATTAGAAGTCCTAGCCACAGCAATCAGACAACAAAAAGAAATCAAAGGCATCCAAATTGGCAAAGAAGTCAAACTCTCACTCTTTGCAGATGATATGATACCCTATGTGGAAAACCCAAAAGATTCCACCCCAAAATGCTAGAACTCGTACAGAAATTCAGTAAAGTGGCAGGATATAAAATCAATGCACAGAAATCAGTGGCATTCCTATACACCAACAACAAGACAGAAGACAGAGAAGTTAAGGAATCGATCCCATTTACAGTTGCACCCAAAACCATAAGATACCTACGAATAAATCTAACTAAAGAGGGAAAGGATCTGTACTCAGAACTAACTATAAAATACTTATGAAAGAAATTGAGGAAGACACAAACAAATGGAAAAACGTTCCATGCTCATGGATTGGAAGAACAAATACTGTGAGGATGTCAATGCTACCTAGAGCAATCTACACATTTAATGCAATCCCCATCAAAATACCATCCACGTTTTTCAAAGAAAAGGAAAAAATTATCCTAAAATTTGTGTGGAACCAGAAAAGAGCCCGAATAGCCAGAGGAAATTTGAAAAAGAAAAGCAAAGCTGACGGCATCACAATTCCAGACTTCAAGCTCTATTACAAAGCTGTTATCACCAAGACAGTATGGTACTGGCACAAAAACAGACACCTAGATCAATGGAACAGAATCGAGAGCCCAGAAATGGACCCTCAACTCTATGGTCAACTCATCTCTGACAAAGCAGGAAAGAATGTCCAATGGAAAGAAGACAGTCTCTTCAACAAATGGTGTTGGGAAAATTGGACAGCCATGTGCAGAAGAATGAAACTGGACCATTTCCTTACAGCACACACAAAAACAGACTCAAAATGGTTGAAAGACCTAAACGTGAGACAGGAGTCCATCAAAATCCTAAAGGAGAACACAGGCAGTAACCTCTTCGACCTCAGCCACAGCAACTTCTTCCTAGAAACATCGCCAAAGGCAAGGGAAGCAAGGGCAAAAATGAACTATTGGGATTTCATCAAGATAAAAAGCTTTTGCACAGCAAAAGAAACAGTCCACAAAACCAAAAGACAACCGACAGAATGGGAGAAAATATTTGCAAATGACTTATCAGATAAAGGGCTAGTATCCAAAATCTCTAAAGAACTTATCAAACTCAACACCCAAAGAACAAATAATCCAATCAAGAAATGGGCAGAAGACATGAACAGACATTTTTCAAAGAAGACATCCAAATGGCCAACAGGCACATGAAAAAGTGCTCAACATTGCTCGGCATCAGGGGAATCCAAATCAAAACCTCAATGAGATACCACCTCCCACCAGTCAGAATGGCTAAAATTAACAAGTCAGGGAACGACAGATGTTGGCGGGGATGTGGAGAAAGGGTAACCCTCCTACACTGTTGGTGGGAATGCAAGCAGGTGCAACCCCTCTGGAAAACAGTATGGAGGTTCCTCAAACAGTTGAAATTAGAGCTACCATTCGATCCAGCAATTGCACTACTGGGTATTTACCCCAAACATACAAATGTAGGGACCCGAAGGGGTACGTGCACCCCAATGTTTATAGCAGCAATGTCCACAATAGGCAAACTGTGGAAAGAGCCAAGATGTCCATCGACAGATGAATCGATAAAGAAGAAGTGGTATATATACACAATGGAATATTATGCAGCCATCAAAAAGAATGAGATCTTGCCATTTGCAACGACATGGATGGAACTGGAGGGTGTTATGCTTAGTGAAATAAGTCAATCAGAGAAAGACATGTATCATATGACCTCACTGATATGAGGAATTCTTAATCTCAGGAAACAAACTGAGTGTTACTGGAGTCGTTGTGGGTGGGAGGGATGGGGTGGCTGGGTGATAGACACTGGGGAGGGTATGTGCTACGGTGAACACTGTGAATTGTGCAAGACTGTTGAATCACAGATCTGTACTTCTGAAACAAATAACACAACATATTTTAAGAAAAAAGAAAAAGAAGTAGATAACAGGAGAGGAAGAATGAAGGGAGTAAGTCAGAGGGGGAGAGGAACCATGAGAGACGATGGACTCTGAAAAACAAACTGAGGGTTCTAGAGGGGAGGAGGGTAGGGGGATGGGTTGGCCTGGTGATGGGTATTGAGGAGGGCACATTCTGCATGGAGCACTGGGTGTTATGCACAAACAATGAATCATGGAACACTACATCAAAAACTAATGATGTAATATATGGTGATTAACATAACAATAAGAAAATTAAAAAAAAAGAACAAATTACTGGTACACAAATAACATGAATGAACTTCAAAAACATGTTCAAGATAAGAAGCCAGATACCAAAGAGTAATTACTATATGAATTCATTAATATGCATTTCTAGAATAGGCAAAACGAATCTATATAATCAGAAAGATAAGTGGGCTGGTCCCAAGGAGGGAGTTTGAATGCCCCTGGTCAGAAGGGAACTTTTTGAGAAGTGATGAAATGATCTGTATTTTGATTATAGTGATGATTATAAGGGTGTACACATTAATCAAATTTTATGAAATTATATAATTAAAGTCATGCATTTTATTTTATGTGAAAGATAACTCAAAAAGGTGATTTAAAAGAAAAATTACATTATTGTGAGATAAATCATATGAAGTTTTGTACTTATTTCATGTAAAGGAAATTTCTCAGGGATGCCTGGGTGGCTCAGTTGGTTAAGTGTTTGCACTGGGCTCAGGTCAAGATCTCAGGGTCCTGGGATCCAGCCTGCTTCTCCCTCTCCGTCTGCCACTCCATCTGCTTGTTCTCTCTCAAATCAATAAATAAAATCTTAAAAAAAAAAAAGAAAAGAAAGTCTCTCGGATAAGGTGACATTTGATCAGAGACATGAAATAAATGAGAGAATGAGAAAATATCTTAGTGAGAAATATTCTGTGCAGCAAAAACAGAAAATATACATCCCTCACAAGGGATGCAGCTTAGTGTGTTCATATATCTCTGGGGCCAGTGTGGCTAAGGTGAGGGAACCTAAGTGAGTGGTAAGAACCAAGGTCACATGTGTAAGTAAGTGCAAGATAGATGGGGGAGCAGGGCAGGCACAGATCATTCAGTCATTTAAGCTGTTACTCTGAGTGAAATGGTCAGTCTTCAGAAGGCAGAAGAATAACATGCTCTAACGATGTTTTAATGGGATTACTTTACCTATTGGTAAAGAATAGTGTCAGATCATACCATATGGCAAATTATATTTTCTTTCTTTTAAGATCTTTAATTCAGGTTTCATTTCTATGAAATGAGTATTTGTTCAAGTCCCAGGAATCAACTCGACGCTCAAGATGTTCTCCTGTGAGTTCATTTCAGAGCCTGTCTACTAAAATAAAATAGACTCTCTCAACTTTTCTATTACCTTGACATTTTAGAGATAAAAGCTTATTTTTATAGATATTCTGAAACTAATGAAATAAATAATTACAAAAAACTTGGTATAAAAAATATCCAAGTAACTGCATCATGGTTGTAAAAATGCCCAAAATGACTTCAAAATGATTACATATGATACACATTTGAGGGAATTTGTTGGTGCTTTTAAAAATGATTTTTTGTTTTGTATGTGAATAAAAATAGCCCAGCCCCACGAACAGCCACATGGTGCCATCAGAGAACATAAGTCACAAAACACGTGATTAACAAAACAGTATCAAGTCAATACAAATCAGTTAATTTTGCTAATGACTGCCATGCATGGTAAAAATAGACAGTGAGCTCTCTTCTGGCATCATTAACAAGCACATGCCTAATATGGAGCATAGAAATTATAGTAAATAGAAAATGGGAAAAGAACAAGAAGAGTAGCAATGAGGAGGCGGAGAGAACTGGAACAGTTGCTCATATGCAGAGCCTAGCATTTAGCCCATCAGTAAAGTGGAGCCTGGCGGTGCGATGGAAGAAAACTGCAAAAATAACCATTCAACACACATGGCCCAGCAGGGTCCAAAACCAGGTCACAGCGATCCCAAACACCTTTCTAAGAAAGAATCAACTTATTGACAATCATTCCAGAGAAGCGTTAACCAGGTGGTTATTAGAGAGTCAGTTTATGTGTTCAGCCTTTAACAGACCTAGTTCCACTTCTTCATCTTTTATGAACAACTTGGATTCCTTCTTTGAAAAGGTATTAAAACAAATAAATGTGGTGTTATTTTCAAGAAAAAAAGTGAGTGCTTGTCTCAATTAAGTGTATTTTCTCTCTCTCATATTGACATTGATATAATGATGTGTTTGTCCATTCTGGAAAAAAAGTCCTATTTCAACCAGCTTATCTCTCATCCTCAATAGCAGAAGACCTCATTACTATTTCATCCATGGCCCAGCAGGGTCCAAAATCAGGTCACAGCTATTAAGGTAGTGGTGTTCAGCTGAAAAACAAAAATTTTATCAATATCCTTTGTGACTGCCTCAAAAATTGTCATGCAAGTGCACATTCATTTAACAAACATTTCCTCATAGCCTAAGGTGGGCAAGGAACACAGGGGCAGATAAAACCAAGTTTCTGCTATTAGCTTAAAAATCCATTGTGGGAGATAGCATATAAACACATGATTAAAATACCTAATGAAGTTTAAAATTTACTGACTCCAAGACACTTTTCTGGAACCCTCAGACTAGGTGGTTTATTTTGTTATACACCAGTAGAGCACTTTACACTCATCCTTATATATGAAATTCATTCATTCATGCAATAAATTATTTTTTTCCTTGTAATGAATTATTTCTGAGTGCCACCTAGCATGTGCCTGACATTGTTCTAGGTTGCAGGTGGTGTCCAGAATAATAAACAAATTTACTACCTTCATTGAGCTTATCTTCTGTTGTTAGAGGCAGAAAAACAATAAATAGATAATATAATCTTAAGTAATGTAAGTCATTAAGAAGAAAAACAAACAGGGCAAATGGTTAGAGAGTAATAGAATATGGGTTATTGTAGATAGATATATTACAAAAGGCCTATTTAAGGGGGTGACATTTTTCAGAGACTTAAAGTTTTATCAGTTTTCTATTATTGCTGTAGCAAATTACCCACAACTTTAGCGGCCTAAAATAACACAGAATTATTATCTTACAGTTCTGTACGTCAGAAGTCTGACATGGGTCTCACTGGGATAAAATTAGTGTCAGGTGAGTTGCATTCCTCTGAAGACCCCACCGGGGAATTTGTTTCCTCAATTTTTCCAGATTCTAGAGGCTGTCCACATTATTTGGCACAGGGCGCCTTTCTTCCAGCTTCAAAGCCAATGGATCAAGTCTTACCATATCACATTTCTCTTACCTTCTGCCATCATCATCTTTCTCTGATAAACTCTCCATCCCAAGTCCTTTAATACAACTCAGATTTTCAAAACCCCTTTTGCCATGTATCGTAACATAGTCACAGGATCTGGGGATCAGGACATGGACATCTTTTAAGATGGGTGGCATTATTTTGCTTAGCAAAAAGTGAATTAAGTGTTGCATGTAAAGATCTAGAGAAAGCATGCAAGGAAGAAGCAATAGGCAAGTGCAAAGACACTGAAGTGGAAATGAAACCGATGTGTTTGCATCTGCGAGACCAGTATGTCTGGAGTGGATGGAATGACAGAGCAGTAAGTGATGATGGCTGTGGATGAAGCAGGGACCAGGTAAAGTAAGGCCTCAAAGTCACAGTAATATTACTATTATTTTGATTTTATTAAAAAATCACAAGAACGTTTTGGAAGTTATGATGACATAACCTCTTGACTTTGTTCTTGTGTGTGATCACCACTAAAATATGAGCAGTTTGAGGATCGGGACCATGTCTATCACATTCACATTCTAATATCTGATTTAGTCCACAGTAAGTATTATTTGGCCAATTTATAAATGAATGAGTTGTGTTGACCGCAGTGAGTAATCAATAAATTTCTCCTTGCCTCTCTTCCATCTGTCTTCCTATGTTCCCACCCTCCCTTTCTTCCCTCCATTTCTCCCTTCCTGCCATCCTTCTGACCCTCCTTCCTGCCTCTCTATTAGAAATATGGGGGCTAGGAACACTTAAAATGGAATGCCTAGGCAAGTAGAGAATGTGATGTCTGTAGGATAGAAGCATACTTATCTGAAAATAAGAAAAGATTCATCTCATTGCCAAGAAATCAGCTCTAGTCTGATGACTCTTCATGATGCATGTTTTACCAGATTAAGGGTTATGATTTGGCCAGAGGAAGTACTGCAGAAACTAGATGTAGAAGATTCTTTGCTTTCCTTTTGATCTTACTTCCATACAGTTTGTAAAAGCCACACTTGGATAGATTGGTTGCTGAGATTTTCAATGTTATCAGACGGGGCTATCCCCTGTAGCCCTTGTCAGGCTGGTCAAGACCACACACCAAATAGGAAGACAAAGTTACTACTTACGTCTTCTGATTTTTCATAAGCCATATCAAAAATAGATAAAGTCTCCTTCCATATTCAACTTTTACTAACAGTTACTGAATGACTATTATATGGCAATTAAGCTGGTTCTCTCTGCACATTATTTCATCTAATTCCCACATCAGCCTATTAATAGGAGTTAAAGACCTATTTTACCCATTTCAGGAAATCAGGTGCAAAAGGTTAATGAAATAAGATGTACAAAGATGTGTATAATACACTACTGTTTATCTAAGAAAGAGAAGAATACAAATATTTGTCTCTGTGTGGAACAGTTATTACTTTTTTTTTTTAAACAATGAAAATACAAAGCCAAAAGCAGAAATAGCTTTCTGTTGGGGAGACAGTGTTACATATTAGAGGAAACATGGTTAGGAGGTCTTGAAAAAAAGCTAGACATCTCTGAATTTAATTGATTTGTAGATTTGACTCTTGAACTATATACACATTTTGAATAATTTTACAACCAAATTATGTATACAAACAAACCATAAAATGAAAACACAATGAAATAAATAAGCCTATTGTTCTATTTAGAGGCATGACCACACAGAGAGAAGTTATTTCAAATGATTTTAACGTATAGTAATTCAACTGTACATCCTGAGACTGAAAAGAATAGAATAAAAATTCTTAAACTCTTTTCACTAGTTATATTATAAGTGGTGGTGTTAGTGTTATTATGCTGAGACAATTGTGCGTGTTAGGTAGAATAAAACAAAAGAATTATGTTATGTTGCTGAGTTCTTAGATTTCTCAACCTGAAGAAAGGTATACAAGATTGGTGAGATTAACTGAAAGTATGCGCTCTTGAATTAGAATTGAAATTATCAGTCTGAGGTCGGGTTTTAAAAAACAAACAAGAAAGTTACATATTATGTGTCTAAAAAAAAATCAAGCCACTCATGGCTTCTAGTAAGTGCTTAATAAAGGCAAGCTATTATTACTCTCGGTTTTAAGTGTATTATTAAGATAGCTTACTGAAAAAGAGCAGCTAATATTCAAGCTGGAAAAACATCATTTCTGCTTAAATGCTTTGCTGAAGAGTCCAGTAACATGCAGTATATTGACAATGCCAGACGGAAACAGTAATGTTAATGGAGAGAATGGACTCTCCTTGCCCATCTCAGCCAGGCCTGGAGGATCAGTGAGGTTTGTCAGGAAATACTATTTTAACTAATAATTTCCATATCCATCTATATCTCATATTTTGCAAGATATATCAGCAAATAGTTTACACTCACCTGCATCTCTAATTATCCCTTCCATTGTCTGAGATGGAAGTGGCCATGCAAAGTTCCATGTCTACACTGAGGGAAAAACAAAGTTAGACAATCACTTGCCAGTGAAGGCAGTCTCAACTTGTTTAGCATCTCTCCCAGTCGGACCGCACAATAAGCGTCAAATAATGGCAAGATCTTAGGATCCCATCTTTCTTATTTCTCTTGTGCTTTGACCCTGGCCTCAATCTTACCTATATTTATTCTCTTGTCTCTGAAATCCTACTTTGAATCTTGCCCTTATACTTTTAATTTGGTATGGTATGTGATGCCCCTGATAAGTTATTTCTCAGCTATTCATAGGGAATTTTCTGGATTTTTTTTTTTTTGAATCCCTTCTTTTTATTGTTTCTTATGGGCATGGGTTTATTTCTATCTGTGGCCATTTTGTCAGTTCGTCCAAATAGGCTTCATGCTGATTTGCCTTTAGACAATTCTGAGGTATCCACATTAAAACTTCTGGAGTGTATCTGGATGTATTGGTGTAAATGTATGCATGTGTGTGTGTACGTGGGAATGTGGGCACTGTGTATAAGAGGGCATGGGGGAAACAAGCAGAAGGAAGTCCACACTAGAAATATGTTGACATGGATTTTTGGCCCTGATGCTATCCATAACTTTACAGTGTATTTTTGGGCAAGTCACTGGTTTCTCATCTTCCTCACTTTTAAAATGCTTACTATGTACTAGCAACAGGGTGAGATGGTTAACAGAATGGCTAACATGTAGCACTGGCCCCTTAACAACTCACGCCCTACATAGTGTGGTGGGAAAATAAACACGTAAGTTCATGGTCATGGTGAGAAGTAGCGTTTATTCCATTCTCATGTGATATGGACTATGGCCTGTATTTGTTATCTAATTTATATATCATAGCAACCCAATGAGATATGTGCTATTATTATTCATGTATTGTAGACAAAAATGACAGAAACTTAGAGCATTTAATGACTTCCCCAAAGTCACATAAGTAATAAGTGTTGCAATGCAAACTCAGGACTCTGGTACCACAACTCTGCTCTACAACCCCATGCCATACTGGTTCCCTCATGCATTAGTATAATACTGTAGCAATTACAGAGAGAGGAAAAGAGTGCTAGAGCATACAGAACCTGAAGGAAATTGTTCTTTCAGAAGAAGGTGAGGAGACATTTGAACTTGGTGTGAAGGTGTAGGACATTGCCATATGACAAAGGAGTAGATTATAAGGCCTAGGCCCAGAAAAGGGAAAGGGCAGTTCAGAGACAGACGGGATTAGTGTGGCTGGACTTTAGGACACTCAGGCTTGGCTGGGGAACAAGAAGAAAGGACAGTAGCTAACAGGCAAGAAACAGCTGATTGAGGGAATGTTATGAAGAATCCTATAGAGTACTATTTCTCAAATTTTAATATTTGTAAGTGACCTAAGGTTCTGGTTACACAGAAGATCATGATTACAAAAGTCTGGAGAAGAGCCTGATATTCTGAATTTCTAGCAAAGTCATAGGTGGTACTGCTAATCTTTGAATGGAAAGATTATATATGATACAAATAAACATAGATTTTATCCAGCATGCCTTATGGAGACGCTATTGAATTCTTACGGGCAAGGGAAAACTATGGTCAGATTTGTATTTCAAAAAAATAATTTTAGACTCACCCTGGAGGATGGCTTTCCTATCTTTCATACAGAAATGTGTAGGACCAAAGACGATAAATTAGGTTTTGAAAGTATTCATTGCTTAACAGGTATTCTCAGCTAGGGTAATCATCCTTCCTTGATAGCTAATCTTTTAGACAAAAATAAATGAGATAAGCACTCAACGATTCTAACTGAAATTTCAGATACTAAATTGATTCATACTTTTGTATGATTTTTTTCAGTCGCCTATAAGCATGATTGGTTGATTTCTGCATTGATAGAGATCTACTATTTGTTTTCCAAATGGGACAAATATAGGCTTATGAAGGAAAAGGAGGCTGTTGTGCCTGCCAAATGGCTTAGACACAGCAAGCAGAGACTTCAGCGCTCAGCAGGGTCTCCGTCCAATAACTGTGCCTGCTGGGTGTGTGTCTGTCCTGCACTTCAAAAGAGCCAAATGTGAACAAGGGCCCTGGAGATTCATAATCAGTAACCCCTCCAGCCCGTCCGGAGATAAGCACCATTTGGTTCAAAAGCATAGCAGTAGCTCAGTTGTGAAAGGATAGGATATTTCTTTTCCCAAAGGGTGGTGAGCCAAAGAAACATGTATTAATTATTATTGGCCAGCATATAAGTCCTCTCATTAAGACCTAAAAGGGACTTTGGAAATACATGACTTCTGCTTTTACAAAGTGGTCACTTGAAGAATACATGAAAATATGGGCTCCACATCACAGATTTTAACATGGAGGGTTGGGTATAAAAGACTACTCTACACTTCTAGGAATACAGCTTCCTTGATAATAGGAGTAACACTTTGATTTTTTTAAATTTATTTTTTATTAACATATAATGTATTATTTGTTTCGGGGTACAGGTCTGTGACTCATCAGTCTTACACAACACACAGCACTCACAATAGCACATACCCTCCCTAATGTCCATCCCCCAGCCACCCCATCCCTCCCACCCTCCTCCCCTCCAGTAGGTGTAACACTTTGATTTCTCCTAAATACAGACTTTCAAGTCCAAACAGATAATGAATATTTTCACTTTGATGTCTCTTCAACACATTCATGTTCTCATGCTTTCATGATCTGAATTTAACTTGTTAAACTTATTACACAAAACCAAACATATGCCCCTTCTTTCATTTTCTCCCTCTGATTGCAACATAAAATGCATCCAGCTACCCAAAGCCAGAAAACTCAAAGTATCCTTCACCTGCAAATGTGTGGATTGGAGCCTAATTGTCATAGAAATTAGAAAAATGAGCTAATGTATATAGCTCCACACAGTTCTCAGGTTGAATTCTGGGTGGCATATTTGGGGAAGATTTTTGAAAACTGAAGTGATACTTGAAACATAGCCCACAGAGTTGAGCTGGATATTGTGGCCTGAACCTAACTAACCATGTCAAGTGCCTGCAAAAATATCAACATTATCCATTGAATTTAAACAGGACCCAGAGTATTACAATGTATTTATTCAGAAGGTCTAGAACACAATTCACAATTACTCAGTACACAAAGAATCATGAAAATTTCACGTTGTGCAGCAAAAGATAATCAATAGATGTCAATGACATGATACAGATGTTAGAATTATCTAATAGAGGGGCACCTGGGTGGCTCAGTCATTAAGTGTCTGCCTTCTGCTCAGGTCATGATCCCAGGGTCCTGGAATCAAGCCCCACATAGGGCTCCCTGCTCCGCGGGAAGCCTGCTTCTCCCTCTCCCACTCCCCCTGCTTATGTTCCCTCTCTCGCTGTGTCTCTCTCTGTCAACTAAATAAATAGAATCTTAAAAAAAAAAAAAGAATTATCTGATAGAGACTTTACAGCAGATATCTTAATGCTGAGGGAGGAACTATGAGCACTCTTGAAACAAATTTAAAATAAAATGTATCTGCAAAAGTATAAAAGATATAAAGAAGAACCAAATGGAAAGTTATCCAACTAAAAATTACAATGACCAAAATAAAAAGCTCACTGGAAGGACTCAATAGCAGAATGAATATGATAGTCTATGAATTTGGAGATAGATCAATAAAAATGATCTAATCTGAATAATAGAGAGAGATTATGATCCTAAAAAGTGAACAGAATTTGAGGAGATTGTTGAGGAATAATAATAGGGTGAAAATTTTTATCATCAGGATTCCCAGAAGTAGAGAAAAAAAAAAGAGTATGGTGCTAAAAAACTTTTTAAGAAATAATAGCTGAAAACTTCCCAAGTGTGGCAAAAGTGTAAACCTATACATTCAACAGGCTGAGAGAACCCTAAACAGGATAACCTCAAAGAAATTCATGCCTAGACACATCATAATCAAAATATTGAAAACACAAAATAAAGAAAAGGTCTTGAAGGCATCCAGAAATGTGACGTATTTCCAATAAGGGAACAATGGTTCAAAATAATAGATTTCTCATGGAGACTGAAAGGAAGAGTGTTTTAAAGTATTGAAAGTTTTAAAGTATTGAAAGACAGGGACTGCCATGCCATAATTCTATGTCCAGTGAAATACCCTTTAGGAATGAGGGTGAAGTAACATTATTAGATGAAGAACAACCAAGATAATTTATACCTATCATACTTGTTCAAAAACAATTGCTAAAGGAAAATCTTTAGACACTTAGAGAAATGACACCAGAAGGACACTTGGAAAATCGGGAATGAAGAGCAACAGAAAAAAATGATAATAACTAGATAAATTTAATAAACTATTTTCCTTTCAGTTTCTAAAAATACATTTGGCAGTTGAAAGCAAAATGTATAGCATTATCTGATAGGGTTTTCCCACATATGAAGATATAACATATAAGACACATTACAGCATTATGTGGAGAGGCAAGGAAATTTATTTGGTGTTAAGTCTCTACATACCAATTGAAGTGATACAACTGATTCTAAAGAGATTGTGGAAGTTAAATATGCATTTTGTAATACCTGGAGAACCAATGAAATAGATAAATAGAATGGGGCATAGGAGGCATCATTTCTAACTATAAGGTTTTATTGAAAATAAAGTAAATATGGCAAAATATTAACATGTATTAAACCTTGGAAGTGGGTACATGAGTGTCTATTGTCCCTGTACTATTTTATGCTTAAAATATCTCATAATACATATTAATTTCAAAATATAAGAAGGAGTTATATGGCTAGGTTCCAGTGTGAAATCAAGATAAAATTATCACTTTATTTAAAATATTAAAGGATCTGGTTCTAGTATTAGCATGCAGACTCTAGCTTGCAATTGTGCAATTTAGCTTATGAAATGTCCGTTTCTTCTAAAATAATAGACATTAATTTTTTCTGGTTATAAATACAATGCATATCTATTGCAGGAAAAGTGAATAAACCAGGAAAGTATAAAGAAGAAAACAATCAATTATCAAATTTAAGCCTACCATCTAGGAAAAAAGTCTTATTTTACATTTTAGCAAATTTCCTTCCAAGTATTTTTTCAATATTTGTTTATATAATTGATATCACTGTAAAAAGTACTTTTGGGTTTAGCTCAACTTTAAATCAATCATTACCCTTCTTTCCATGATTAAATTCTTTGTAATCAATAAGTAAGAGATCAGATGTTACAGAAAAGAAGAATCTTGGGTTTATTTTATTTTAATTCCAGTAGAGTTAACATACAGTGTTATATTAGTTTCAGGTGTACAATATAGTGATTCAGCAATTCCATACATCACCCAGTGCTCCATGGGTTGATTTTAAGTAACAAATTTTAACTTCCTAAATTATAATTTATATAAGGAAAGTTCTCATCGAAGCCACAAAAATCTTTAAAAACATGAATCATTTGAAATCTTACCTAGGCCACGTTTGATATCCTTTGTTCTTGGCTATCAAAATAATTTATGGTTTTCTTCATATCAAAGTTTGGGACATTTAAACAACAGTCAGTCTACTCTCAACAGTGCATTTTGTACTTTCTGCCCGGGAGAGCCTTTTTTAAAAAATATGAACCTTGAATATTCACTGGAAACCTACCTTTGCCAAACACGGTGTATGACCTTTAAAATTCAGCGAAATAAATCATAGTATTACAGAGAGTACTTTTCTATTAACAAAAGTATACAAGAAGCTATACAGCTTCTTCAAGTTCTTTCCATGAGATTTTTACAATATTTACAAATAAAGTCGCCATGACCACTAGACAAGAAAAAAATGAGGAATCTGGGGGTAAATGCATCTGATGAAGTTTAAATAGGCCCCATCACGGGAAATGAGAATATGCTCCTTCCTGAAATCAACACAATATGAACAATTGTTAAACAAACTAAAGAAGCAATAATTGCAGTAAAGAAAATTTAAGATGGTGGAAAAATGCATATCCTCTTAAGTCTATTTGCTTGGGATAGAATATGGGTTACATAATTGAATAGTTATAGTTTTGCACAAGCTAATTAAACTCTCTGAGTCTTTATTTCCTTTTCTGTAAAGTGGGGATGCATCTAAGATTATGTTCAGGATTAAATGAGTTAATACACATAAATATAGATAATGTACATAAATCTTCTAAGATGGTATCTAGCTAGGGTAAGCATTATGTAATGTTTGCTGGTGGTGGTAGTCGTGGAGGTAGTAGTAGTTGTAATTTTTTGAATATAGACATTAGAGTCAGGCACACACAGTTTCAAATTTCTTTGAAATGACAAACAGCATGCCTATTGATGATTTGGAATTATTAAATGAGAAAATACATGATAAAGGCTTGGTGCAAAGAAAACTGTAACTACTATTGTTATCATCATCAAAACCATTATTTTTATTAATCAGCAATAACTTGATGTCTAAACTAAAAAACATTTTTTAAAATAAAAGGTTAGAGACAAACAATAAATCTGTAGGTTGCAAAAAATCACAAAATAATTTAATGTACTTTCCTTTAAGAATAGAAACTGTGTTGGTAGCATATTTTCCACTGGCATGTTGAGAAACATACACTGTTAAATCAACTTTAAGTACAGAACATTCAGAATAACATTTACAGTATGACATACTGTCCTACAAAAAATTTTTAATATACTTAATTCTATGCAAAGAAAACAGAAACCCACATTCTTTTTTTAAAAGGATTTATTTATTTTAGGGGGAAAGAGGGAGAGGGAGAGAGAATCTTAAGCAGACTCCCCACCGAGCATGGAGCCCAATGTGGGGCTCCATCTCACAACCCTGAGATCATGACCTGAGCCGAAATCAAGAGTGGGCAGCTCAACTGACTGAGCCACCCAGGTACCCTCAGAAACCCACTTTCTATTCAAAGTGGTATGCAGAAGATTTTTGTTAGTGGAAGCATTCAACCTCAACATCTGATTTTATCTCTAATTCAAAGGATGTTTTATTAACATCATGCATGGCACAATAAAAAGAAAATTATACTGTAATTGGTAGCCCTGAATTTTCGTATTGACTGATTGATTTCTTTTTATTGATCTGAACTTGAGCAGCAATTTAGCTCTTTTAAATTCTAGTTTCCTATTCTAAAGTAATAGTCCATATTTTATAAGACTGTGGAGAAGAAATAGCATAATAACATAAGAAGATACAGTTCAAGTCAGCATAGTCTATGAACCTCAGTGCCTCCATACTAGTGATATTATTGCCTGTATATCAAGGGATATTAAGGTACTCTCAAGAAACACCAAAGAGACAATTATATGAGAGTTTGCAAAGAAGTAATTTCAAATAAAATATTTCGTCAAAACAATCTGTGGCAGAATGCAAAAAAGTTGGCCACAAGTTCCTGTGATTTCAAAATGTGTCCCCTTTGCAGTGTGACTCTGTCGTTCTTCCTGTAAAGCTGTGGAGTCTTTTCCTCTACCTTTTCAATCTGGGCTTGATTATGTGACTTGACTTTGGTCAACTGGACTTGAACAAACCTGACACAAAGAGAAGCTTAAAATGCACGTGTGCCCTGTGACTTTTTCTCAGTTGCTGTTTGGAAACCTGAGCCAGGTGAAGAATCAGGGCTAGCCTACTAAGTGCTAGAGGCCTGTGTCCAATTCCTCCCATTGCCCCAGGCAACCACAGATCAGCCTTTCAGAATCGGACCAAACAGTACCCAGACAACACTGTAAAAGCAAACGTAGGAATCAAAGACAAGCCCTTAGTATGGTTACTGGCTATGGGAGTTTGATAATTTCAGAACTGGAAAACAAAAATATACTGTATTAAAATGTGTATTAATTATCTTGCTTCAATTATGATTTCACTAGGGGCATATCCTTTATAAACAAAGGGAAAGAGATATTGTAGGGATGTAATCAGATAATTAATCAGCAAATTAATCTCAACTTTTTTGTTGTTGTAATTTCAGCCACTTTTAGGTAAGTCACTTAATTTTCTAGGCCTGACCTGCTAACAGTTCTCCCAGCCATTAGTCTTAGCCTTGAATTCACAAGACTACCAGAGAGGCCTACTTAAAACCTAAATATGATCATGATAATCCTCTGGTTTAAAAAAAATCTGGCTCCTTATTGTGTACAGCATAGGTCTGAATTTTTGGTTTTAGCTTCAAAAGGCTTTAAGTAAAATATTAGGTGTCAGTGTAAATAAATATTAATAAATAAAAACTGATGTCTCTGGAGAGGTTACCACAAGGCACAATTTGAAAATAATTTGGCAGGAGGTTATACTTCAAGATATTTAATATGGTCAGTGACTTTCTTAGGCTCCTCAGTAGCCTTGCATCTAGCAACTTTCTGTCTTGCAATTTTCTATTTCAGAAATGCCAAACTATTTGTAGCTCTGGAAAGGTAACATGTCTCTCATACTTTACTACTTCTGCTTTTGCTGTATTGATTTGTTCAATTGGATAATCTTTCTTCTCTTTGGAGTAGTTTCTGTTTGTCTTTTAGAATCCACTTTAGGTGTATTCTCCTAAGAATCCCTAACCCTAGATGGCATACCTGTAAATGCTTACATGCACCCCTATAAAACTGAGCCATATCTCTATCTCACTGTTTTTGAGTTATCTTTTTACATATATACCTCTATAAGCAGGGCTGGGTGCTACAGATTCTCAGCACGGGTCATATTTTAGATGATCTGTAAATGTTTGAGAATCCAGCTTTGAGTTAGAGCGAGGCGAGACGAGAAGATTGGGAAATGAAATCTCATCACAAAATATCTGCTCTCCCAGCTCCAACCAACCTGCGATTCCAAAGTACATTCTACTCTCAGAGATTCCTTGTTTTGATAATCAAAGTTTCATTGGTCTATAACAGTCCATTGTGCCACTAGAAGAAGGAAGGCTTTAATTGTCTGTTAATATTTTACATAAGCCAGTTCACCAGAACTTTTTGAAAATACCAAATCAAGCTAGAATGACATAAATAGAGGGAAAGAGGAATTAAAAGACCATAAGAAGGAAAGTATAAATTCCAAAGGCAAACAACATATTATTTGATATTAATATTCAGTTAGAAATGGAAAAATCTACTGGTTATCCCATACATATCAGACTGACCATAAAATAATTAAATAGTGAGAATTTGCATATTTGCAGCCATGGATGACTCAAAATTATATCACATAGACAATATCATGCCCACCATGTTTCATTCCTATGGGACAGAGAAGGAAATTCATTTTCAGCTTGAAATTTAGAATTTATGGTTCTTGCAAAAGGGAGAATTATTATAAGACCCCCCCCCCATGTATGCCCAAGGTCACTGAATGTAAAATGTACGTTGAAAGTATGCTCAAAGATGCCTCGGTTACATAAAAAGAGGAACTGACATTTTTGAAGTTCATTATGGAGAAAGCAGACCTCACTGATAGATGAACCCTCTGTCAGTTAAAACTTGGAATTACTGCAGAAAGATAAAATTTTAAGTGGAAATGAGGACCTTGATAGAACTAATTCTTTAGCTAAAGAAGTAGTTCTTTAGCTATAAATTGCTGTGATACTGGAGTATCCCAAAACTTGGAATGGAATCTGAATAATATAATCATAAGATAAATCTGAAGTATATATTGAAATTGAATCAATCCTCCTGGTTACATCTACCTAAGGGATTTCTCCAATTTCTTGGAAGGAAAAGTAGGAAATTCATATTTTATTACATCTTACATTTGTAGATTTTCGTTAACTGAATACTGAGCCATATGTAGTATCATTCGACATTTGAGCCCAATTATTTTCAATAAAATCTTTTGGTGTTCTTAAAATGTTCTAAATTAAAGAAACTTTTTGATACAGAGCAAGGGTTCACAACCCTACCTGTATCCTAGAATCACCTGGGGACTGTTTTGAAATGACCAATGCCAGCACCAGAATGCTCCCAGCGATTCTACTTTGTAGCCAATACTGAACTGAGGGGTTCCCAGACAAAGTAGCCTTGATTTAACTGCAGTTGTAAGATTCAGGTCTTAGAATAAACAGACCACATACCCCTACAGTATTAGGCCTTAAATGGTCTTATTTTTTAGTCTGTCTGCTTTTTATATTACGGTTTGGGCTGGTCACCTTCAAGAGATTAAACCCATGGTCACAGAACACCTTAGGTTCAACTCGCTATGTTTCTCCCACAACAGGGATTGTATATGACACAGAATGTGATGAAGGGAATTTATGATGACACAGTTTAGCATTTATAGGGAAAAAAACAGAGCTCAAATTATATCAGAGGCGATAATACTAAATAAATGTTTTCAAGAAATCAGTTCTTAAAACACGAGAGGGGCACGATATTGGAATGCAGCATCACTAAGCATGCAATGTTAAACTATATAGAAGAACCTAAGTAATGTAAAACAAGAAACCAAGACAATTAATAAATAGCGTATCAAACTCAACCTTAAGGACAAGTTACAACACACTAATGCAGAGTTGGCAATAGCCCAATATATGATCTAATACCATAAGGTTTAAATCTAAGACTCACAGAGGACACAGATGATCCTCATTGAAAAACCCACTGGATTTTCCTTATTCTCTGTAGCTATTAACATGCCAATTGTTAAGTCTAAAAGAACCTGCATTTAGATACTCGAGTTAAATAAACTTAGGTTTCCACATGGTGGCAGTAAGCAGCTGCTACATGCAAGGGAAGAAAACAAATGCTTTGTATCTTCACAGACCGAAATCTCTGCTCTACCAAGATGAGTGTCTGATAAGATTAAATATGCTAGGGAATTTAGAGTCATTGTGGAAAGCCTGTCTTTAAGTTGCCCTCTGGGACCCATGTATTAGCGCAGACATGGTACAACTCTGATTATATGGCAAGACCAATAATATCTGGCTTCCAGAGTCAGGAAGGACATCGAGATTCTTACTCTTTTGAGCTTTACCTGTCTCTCCATTTGTACTACTTGCCAATTCCATGAACGGTACCTGTGCTGTTACGGCTCACCATTAGCTGTGCCATGCCATACCTTTGTGCCTCTTGTTAAGTTTTCTCAACATGACTAAATAGTATTCTTCATTCAGGATGCCTAGAGGGACCCTGTTCCTCTCATTCTCAGTCAGGTTTTCCTCCTATGAGTGTCTACCTGATTATATCCATACCTCTGTCCTGAGGCTTATCACTCAGCACTCTACTTATTTGTTTCTCTGTTATAATAGCTTGGTTAAGATCTTTCATCTCCGAGATGTTTCAGCACCCATCACAGTCTTGACACATAAAACTGCCCAGTTCAGTAGCCGTAACACATAGATTTGCTTTTCCCTACTATAGCATCCAGTGGTGGTTGTCATTAAGACTCTTCCAACAATTATAATGAAAATGTTTTACATCATCATTTCTTTAATGTCTCTCTTCAGCCAGACTCCAGCCTTTGTGAGGGTAACACATGTCTGTTTTATTCATCGTTCTATTGCCAACTACTATCACGGCTACTGACATAGAGGAAACATGTTTGCTTTAGGGCAGATATTTATTTTTGTTAAATAATTAAGTGAAGGAATCAAGTAAGGAATGAAGAGGCAATGTAAACGATAAACTTGACTGATGAGCATCTGATACTTCTATAAAATAATTAAACTACATGTAATTGATCAATTTTATTTTAAAATCAGATAGGTCATCCATTTCTGCCTCTTACACTTTAATTATCCTTTATTAAGTACATTCATCATGACTTTCCTGAGACCCTAGAGAATTTAAAAATCCCTAAGATCATGCATATTTTCATTGGGGTACAAGTGATCAACAGTTTGTTTTAATTAGTTTTGAGTGGGCCTAATCCAATTGTATCTAAAATGAAAGCTCACCTAGACATGAAAATAAATAAATTGACCATAAATTTATACAGACATCTATATTCCCATGTTCCATTGGATAAGCAGAATAAATATGTACATTTCTTGAACAGGAATAAACTAATATAGTTTATTGCAAAATGTTTTTTTCTCAGATATGGTTTGCTAGTTAATTAATACTACCCTTCCCACTACCATTACCCTGCATCCGAATTGTGAAAAGCAAACATTGCAATTCTTGACAGATGTCATCTGATTGTGGGGAGAGATTAAAAGGAGCAGGTTGAGAAGATCAGAATGGAGATGTCATGAGCTAGATGATCCCAAGAATAGCTTGGAGATGGGAACTGGAGGAAACAAGTAAGAGGGTATTGTCACTCCACTAATGTCTACTAGGCTTCCGCACGGCTGTTTGATGAAAAGGACATGGATTTGCAGTTGGAGAAATTTCAAATCTCACTGCTTTGTTATTTGGGCAACTTTAGAAAGAAATATTTATTCTTGTAGACTCAGCTTTGTCTTTAATAAACGGGGTAATAGTAGTATTTTTTGGTGAATTTTTGTAAATATGGTAGGCACATAGTTGACCCTTGCTAAATATTCTCTCGCATGTAACATAAAAGCCATGGCTTTGAGTCTGTTAGCATTTACTCTGAAAACTGAGTTGAGTGTACAGATTAAATTTAGTCTCCCAGAATTACCAGCAACTGATTTGAATTGAGAACATATACTTAGTGGATGGTTAAACCTAGGTAGATCATTTTGCAGGCTGGTGGGGCCTGGTACAAATGCTGATAACAAAAACAAATGCCTATCTCCCTCAAAGCATATTAATAATGTTTCAAAACACCAGGGTTTTATTGTTGTAACACCTCAACTGAATATCTAATTTGAAAAGCAGCAGATTAGTGTCTTTATTGAAGAATTATCCTCAGCACATGCATTACCTGTTCTGGAAACAATGGAAACTGTGATTCCATAGTATTCCATATCATAGCTGTTGATATCCAAGTTCTTACACAAAAGGTTCTAGATAGGAGCCATTCAAGGTTAAGAATGGAGGACAGTGCACAAGATCAACTGTAGAAAAGAAGCCTTAGCAATAAAGACAGAGCAGCTGAGCTTAACATTAAAAACAGATGGAAACAATAATGAAGGACAACGTGAGGTGGCAGAATCCAATGCATCCTTTCCACTCCCACAGAGAAAATGCCTAACAATAAAGTGCTTCCATGCCTGGTACTTTAAACTTGAGATGCTTTCCCTCAGTTTACAAAATATTTCTTATAAGTTATGTATTCCTTAACAAAAAAATAATGGACTAAAACTGAGAAAGACTCTTTTAGTGACAACCAAGGTATTAAATTAGCTTGTAAGTCTGCATTTACTTTTGTGATGATAATTATATGAGAAACACAGGAATCTGCTGGGGAATTAATATTTAAAGATTTTAAAAAGTAAATCTCACGTCTGGTTATATGTCCTATTTCTCTAGCTTTGACTTTTATTTGACTTTTATTCTTTCACAGTGGTGATTCTAATCTTATAATGTGAATCAATCTTGGAAATCTCTGATTTAGCATGTTAATCATGTCCATCTGTCATAGAAGTGCCATTTGGGAAAAAAATAAACTAATAAAGGGGGAGGAGGTTATGAGTTTAGGTTACAGTTCAGGTTCTTAGGGGTAGTCTTGAGAATATAAGGGCAGCCTGAGGGAAAATGAGTATGTAGCAAGTCAAAAGAAAATTGGAAAATGGGAGAAAGTACGAAGTCACATTTTACCCTCTTTAAAATGATAAAGTCCTATAAACAAACCAGTCAACAACAAGAGAAGCAAACAAGAAAACTCAAGATATTTAAACTCAAATCTATAAAATGCAGCTTACATGGACACTTGAATGATTTCATGGTTCTAAGTCCTGATAATTCTATCTCCTCTTCCCTTGCCCATGGCTGCCACCTTAGTTCAGGTCTACAACATGTTTTACTTGTGCTGTTGAAATAATCACGTTGATTCCCATTGTTTCCATCTCTCCTTCCCCTTCCGTTCTCCACATTGAATCCATATTGACTGTTCTCAACCATCTACTCTTCCCTCTTGAAATTCCTAAGCCCATCATATAACTCTGTGATCTGACTTCTGTTGATCTCAATGACTTTGTCTCTTACAATGGTCACACATACTCACCAGGCTTAGTGAATTATGTACAGTTCCTAGAACACAACTGATTTAGATTATGTTTTTAACCTCAGTGCTTCCAAGCTCATGCTACTTCCTTTTTCTGACCTTTCATGACAAAGCCGACATATATATATATCCTCCTTTGGGAAACATTGATCTCTACCCCTTAAATAACTTTGCTCATCCCACTTTGTGTACTGTACCATTTTCTATTATAAGATTTACTATACCATAATCCAGTCATTTGCTTACTGTTTTCTAAATCTTATGAAGTCTTTATAGCTCACACTTCAGGTCTTGCACCTCAATGAATGGTTTAAAATGAATCTATAAATTACAAGAGAATTTCACCATAAAATAACTGAGCTGATATTTACAACTGTAGAACTGATATTGCATATGTTTATTCTGCTGACATGTCATACTGAATGAGGCAAGAGAATATACTCTGTATCTTCTTTACCTCTGGTCTAGTTTACCTTTCTTTATTTTTATGAATGGAAGCAGCTGTAGAATATCCAGAGGGTCTAGGAGTATCTTACTGCAATAAAAAAGCAAGTCACTGAGTTTTATTTGTTCCAGGAAAAGTGTTCTTTTTAAGTAATTATGGTATCTAGTTGATATTGTTGTTGCATGAATCAATGGAGAATAGTCTGATAATGGAAACACTCAATGGAGATATTTGCATAAATGCTTTGTTTTGTTATAATGATGTGAAAAACTCTGATCCTCTTTCATTAAGGATATTTTTATACAGAGCATTGTGAATAACACACACACACAAATCCATTTTCTCCCTACATTCAAATTTCACTGCATCTCAAGAGCCTAGGATATTTTAGTGTGGGAAAAAAAAAAAAAAAGACCAAGAGAGAATCAGAGCTAGTGGTGATTGTTAAAATTATAAAATGATCAGAATATGCTACCATTACCAACCAATCTAATTTACCCCCTGCAACCCTATTTTTGGGCTAAAATAGAATTTAAAGGGTCTGAATACCTTGACATGACAGAGTGTTAATCTTCCAACAGATAAAATTTAATGACCTATTCAGTGCCTTCATTATGTTATAGAAACACAATATTAAAAAAAGCAAAGTACTTGTAGGGTGAATATTCTGTTTTGAAACCTGGTTTTAAATCAAAGACTTAGAAGGTGTGATATTTTAGTAAGCTGTTTAATGTAGCTGAACTTTGTTTTCTGCATTTGTATATTATAAAATTTATAAAATTATAATAAAACTTACCAGGTTAGCTGGAAATCCAATGAGAAAGAACATGGGAAAGCATTTTGTGGACTATAAACCCTAGGAGATTATACATTAATCATTAAAGGATTACCTATTAATATAAAGTTCATAATTATTATCCATTGTAAAATGGATTTCCTCATTAATATGATCAATTATTATCATATTCTAGATTGTTTCCCGGCATTTTTCAGTCATAAAATACCTATTGTAATGATATATAAAGTTATTGTGGATTGACCTTTGTAATATCATTGATAGAGAAAAAGCTTAATGACAGAAAGTCCCATGAATTTAGTAGCACTAAATGACAAAACATTTTAATCAAAGTAGAGCTTGCGTGCGCGCGCACACACACACACACACACACACACACACACACACATCTTTGGTGCTTGAATACTTATTGTGATCAATTTCAAAATTCTTTGGCACCTGAGTCCTAGTTTGTTTCACTGGGAGCAATTCAGGGTCAGCCAGCATCTAGGGCCCTAGAGAAAAGAGACTTTGACCAACATGACTAAAGGGCTAGGGGTTGTGTGGCCTATGTAGTGCACAATGTGCTTACATAGTAGTTCATCACTAGCTGGTATCCTTGGCTTCTCTTACTTGGTCTTTGTTACAAGGCCTTGGCAATTTACAGAACTCTCCCATCTTTCCTTTCTTTCACCTGTCTTCTGAAATAGACACCATTTGTGTAACACCAATACTTAAGAAAGGCATACATTATGTGGTTGTATAATCAAACCTGATGCTTTCAGATGAGCTACTTACATCTTCAATATGGAGAAGATTAAGAAAAAAATAAGTTCATCTAAACTGGGAAATCCAGTTGACTTTTAAATGTAAGAATGGAATTCCAAATACTTAACACATTAAGCCATATGACAGAAAGTTAATCTATAGATATGGTATTTTGTGAATGACTTTTTAAATAAAAGAAAACCTTCCGTAATAAAAAATTTTATCTGTATATATTAGAGATTGTATATTAATCGATCAATAATGTATATGTAATAATTAAATATAATAATGTATATATACATGTATATATGTATATTAATGTGTGTGTATAAATATATCCATGCATAATATATGGACAGGAATTGTGAGCAATAAAGCCACAGTTGCTCAGGCATCCTTGCTACTTGTGGGTTAAAAACAGCAGTGCTAGATGAATATCATGTGCACAAATAGAGTCCAAAAATTTATCAACCAAACTCTAATTTTGAACAACTTCTTCAGTGTCCTCTCATAACTTGGTTTATGGGCCAGTATCGTTTGGATTATATCAACCATTATTTTCTTAATTATTTTTTAAAAATTTCTTGCCCATTGATAGATGTAATAATACTCAAAAATTCCAAATTCCTCAATACAAGTAGATTGTGCATTTTCATTAGCAAAGTCCTGATGAAGCATTTGATGCCTTGTTTGAGGTGTTAGTAAAATGAATGGAGCAGTGAACTTAAATTAATTCTATATCTTATAAAGAAAATCCTACCCTAAATATGGATTGGATTTGCAACCAAATTCTACTAACTTGTCAATGGGGCAGCAATTTTTGGAGAGAGTTTACCTCAAAATCCTTGTCCCATTCCAAAATTTCTCAGAATAATTTTGACATTTGTCTGGAAACCTCAAGAGAAACTATATGACTAATTCAGACTCAGCATTTTGTTACCTCAAATCTGGAAGGGGACAGGTAACATGATGCAGTGACATTGGGCCATCTTCGCCACCCAGATCTTTCTCCATCTTACTTTACATCTATTTGGTTCCTAAATATTATGGATGTTATCTCTGAAATAGCAGTCAGAGTCATCCTGCATTGAATGTAAAAACCAATTTGGGAATAATTGAAATCTTTACAATATTGAATCTTCCAATCAATGAAGATAATTTATCCCTCCTTTTATTTGAGTCCTTTTAAATGTCTTCTGTAAAATTTGTAATTTTTAGTCTGTTAGACTTATTCCAAGGTACTTGATCTTCTTCATGCTATTGTAAATCCTTGAAATTTTATTTTCAATGTCTTTGTGCTTCAACCATTTGATTTTTTGGGGGGGTCAATTTCATCAATAGTATCTTTTATATCTTAGATATTCAAACTGGTTACTTTTCTATTTGATCTATCAACTATCCAAGTATGTATGTTAAAGACTCACATTCCAATTGTGAATTCCTTCAGTTGTCCTTTTAGTTCTGTTGATTTTTGCTTATATATTTTAAAATCGTGTTGTTTCCTACATAGAGGTATAGAATTGTAAATCTGCTGGGTTTCATTTTGATTGAGTAGAAGGTATATATCAACAGGGGAGAATAGACATCTTAACAATACTGAGCTTATCATTCCTCATATTGGTGATTTTTATTTTCTCTTTTTTTATTCTAAACAATCTGGCTATCAGTTTGATTGTGCCTCTCAAAGAAGTAACTTCAGAATTTTAAAAAACTATCCTCATTGTTATGCTTTACTCTGGTTATTTAATTTCTGCTCTGTTTTTTATAATTTCCTTTCTCTTGCTTATTTTGTATTTAATTAGCTCTCCCTTTTCTAGTTTCCATTATAACACAGCAAACAGTAGAAAATGTACTTATGGAAAAGGAAATATAAGCTACCTTTTCCAATAGCAATAACTACTCGAGAATAAATGTAGTAAAAGTTGTTCAAGTTCTGTGTCAAGAAAATTAGAATTCCAAGAATTCAAGGACACCTAAATGAACAGAAGGTGTCAACTATTTACTTAGTTCCTTTTTTTTTTTTCCCTGTTTAAGAACTCCTTCCTTGGGGTGCCAGGGTGGCTCAGTTGGTTAAGCCTCTGCCTTAGGCTCAGGCTCAGGTCATAATCCCAGGGTCCTGGGATTGAGCCCCACATCGGGGTCCCTGCTCAGAGGGGAGCCTGCTTCTCCCTCTCCTCCCCACTCTGCTCTCTCTTGCTATCTCTGTCTCTCTCTCTTTCAAATAAATAAATAAAATCTTAAAAAAAGAACTCTTTCCTTATCATGAGATTCACTGAATCATGAGATTATGAATATATGTGTATGTGTGTATACACACACACAGTCTTCTAAATGTATACATTTTTGTCATTCACATTTAAATATCTAATCTATATAGAAAATGTTTTTGCATATGTTGTGAGGTAAGGATATTTATTTACTATTTGTACATATATACTCGCTTTCCCCTTGCCATTTAGTGAATGATACATAATTTCCCCGGCTGTTCTGCAAAGTCTAGTCTGTCAAAATAAATTTTTTTCATAAATTAATGCTTTGACTATAGAGTCCCTATGCTGTTTCACCTATTGATTCTTTGGACCCTGCACTAACAATAGACTAAGTTATTTACCATGGGTTTCAGTAGATCTTGTCCTCCTTCAGAATGTTTTTACTATCAGCCCATTTTTATAAAAATTTCAGAATCAACTTAGGTACCACTAAAAAAATGTTAGGATTTTTCTTTGAAGCATGCTGAACCTGTTGAATAATTTGGGAAGAAATGATAGCTTTACAATATTGAGACTTTTTGTCCAATAACGTGTTTTTTATTTGTTAATTTAGGTTTTCCTTAATATCTTTTCATTACAATTTTCTTGATAAAGAGCTTCAACATCTTTTGTTAATGTATTTCTGTATAATTCACACTTTGGGATGCTCTCCAAAAAGGTAGAATTTTTTATTAATCTAAAATAAATTTTCTAACTAATTTTTGTTTTGAGTTAAAACAGCAAGTGACCTTTTATATTGATTATATACCCAGAAACTTCATTAAATATTCTTTTGAGCTTATCTATAATTTATATTGAATGTACTACATAGAAAAATGTATTAATTGCAAGTAACAATTTTTCTATCTTTTCTCTTTTTTTTGAAGGTTTTATTTATTTATTTGAGAGAGAGAGAAAGTGAGAGAGAGAGAGAGAACACAAGCAGGGTGAGGGGCAGAGGGAGAAGCTGACTCCCCGCTGAGCAGGGAGCCTGATATGGGGTTGATCTCAGAACCCTGACCGAGCCACCCAGGTGCCCCTCTGTCTTTTCAATAATTTTCTTTTTTGTCTTATTTTTCTGAGTAGCACCTCTAGTAGAAGGTTGAAAGAGGTAGCAGGCATCTGTGTCTTTAAAGGAAATGATTTTGGTCTTTCATCAGTTGGTATCTATAGTATAGGATGTTTTTGTAGACATATATCTGCTTAAAACTTTTTACTTCCATACCTATTTAGCTAAATGGGTTTTTCAAATTATTATGAATCATGGTTGACTTAGGGTTTTCATTATTAAGTTACCTGTTCCATCTTTAGATTGGCTTTTCCCCATACTATCAATTCATCTCTCAGAATATTGTTTAGCATTTTCTTTTTTTTTAAAAAAATTTTATTTATTTGACAGAGAGAGACACAGCGAGAGAGGGAACACAAGCAGGGGGAGTGGGAGAGGGAGAAGCAGGCGTCCTGCAGAGCAGGGAGCCCAATGCAGGGCTCAATCCCTGGACCTTTGGGACCATGACCTGAGCCGAAGGCAGATGCCCAGTGACTGAACCACCCAGGCGCCCCTGTTTAGCATTTTCTTGACATATATATATCCCCATACTTTGGCTTTTATTATTTATGTAATAATTTTGTTTTATGTGCATTCCATAAGTAGCATAGAGATGGATTTTTCAAAATTTATTTTTATAATATTTAGGTTTAAATTTGTTGTACTTACATTTGCATGCAAATTTTCGTACTTTATTATGTAATTTTTATTTCTTTTTTAATCAATTTTGTTCTCAATTTTATTTGATGCCTTTTTCTTTCCTTCTATTTTATTCTCTTTTTTCCCCATTTTTCCTCTTATATGTATAGAAATTTTAGAAAAAATTCCTATTATTTTTCTTAGTAGTCAAGATATTTTAACATGTATATTTAACAATACATAATCATAACCTCTTTACCCTCCTTTTCAGTAATACCCTCCTTTGCAAATGTTTTCATTCTGATTTCTACGCTCCCACATATATATTTTATCTATTTAAATGAAGCCTTTATACTTTTATATTAGGTATTATTGTTACGTACAATCAATGTTTACAGAGATTTATCCACATATTTATGGATGTTCTTGCTCTTTGCTCTCACTTCTTTTTATATCCCAATGAAGTTCATTCTTTAGATTTTCCTAGTGTGGGTCTTTTGGATGTAAACACAGCTTTTGTTTATCCTAGAGTGTTTTTGTTATGTCTGCTGCTATAACAAACAAAATCTAATTTCAATAGTTTAATATCATAGAAGTTTATTTTTCATTCATATTAAGTAGAATTGAATATTTAGCAAGCAGACTTCCATTTAGTGATTTGGGTATTCCTTCTTTTTTATATATTTATATTTATATTTATATTTTATTTTATTATGTTATGTTACTGGTATTCCTTCTTATCTTATCTCTCTAACATTTGTTAGGATTCCAAGTTCATGAAAGCATATGGGTAAAAAGAAGAGTGAAAGATTATTTAACCACATGTTATACCAAGAAATGGTATATATAACCTCAAAAACCTTTCATTGACCAGAACTTGGACAGGGTTCCACCTAATTTCAAGCAAGCAAGGGGAAAGTAGTCTATGTGTTCAGGAGAATGAACAAGGTTTTGGTGAAATCTGAGCATTCTCTGGCACATATTTCTTTAGATAGATAGGTGTGTGTATAGAATCCAAGGTTCACAGTTATTTCCCTTAGACTGTTGAAGATACTATTTCATTGCCTTCTTTTCTCATTATGCTTTTGAGGTATCAGCTAACAACCTAAATGCCTTTCTTTTTATTTTACTTTATTTTTTATATTTATTTATTTTGTTTCAAGTTTTTACTTAAATTCTGATTAGTTAACATAGCCAGTTTATATATATATATTTATAAACTAAAAGAATATATATAATATGTATAATGTGCCTGTATACAGTATACACACATTATACACACAATGTATACTATATTTAGAAAGATTCTTAATTTTTTTATTAACTACTTTGTAGAGTGGTATTAATTCATATACAATACAATTCATTTAAAGAATATAATTCAATGGCTTTTGGTATATTAATAATAGATTCTTTTTAACATCATTTTTAAAATTCTTAATAGAATTCTACTCCTCTTTAATAGAATCTATGTATGTATAAATATGTGTGTATGTACTTAAGACTAATAATTGTCCCAAAATAGTTTATAATAGTTGTACTGTTACACTAAATTAGTTTTATTCTGTGGTCTTTTTAATCTCAGCATTATATTTCTTCACTTTGCAATTGGAGACTAGTTTTGACAGGAATTTTTTTGGCTTATTATTTTTGAACTCTGTTCTTCTCTTCATGCCAAATGAATTTGACCTTGTTTTTTTTTATTTGACCTTGCTTTTAACATGAAACCTTTATTTGCTTTTGTCCAGTTGGTACCAAAATTCCTGATACTACTTATTTCCAGTCAACAGTGACCAGCAGACCCATGCTTCACCCATTTACCTGCTCTTAATTCTCATTCCATTTCTGGTCTAAGTAGGGTTACTAGGTAGGATTGTCCCATGTAATATTTGGGACATGTTTATACTAAAAAATTATATGCTATTTATATGAAATTCAAATGTAATGGCATCTTATAATTTTATTTACTAAATCTGGCAAATGTAGGTCTAAGTATATGTTTCTTTCTTTTTTTCTTTTTGAATCAAGCTTTATCTTCCCTAGGTGTTTGAAGAAGGGATTATGCATCAAACGATAATTATGTCATTCTGAACAAATTCATACTTTACTTTTATAATCAGAGATATGTAGAACATATAAAGAGATCTGTCTGGAAACAGAATAGCTAAATCACATACTCACACTTACACTCACACTTACAAGACCAATAAAAGATACAAAATTTGAATCCAGTGAACTAGTGAATAATGTTTCAAGACACTAAATTGTCTGGTGGTTTTTATATTTACAGGGTCATAGTAGTAGACATGAGCTGGTTCAGGATGTATAGTGGTTTGTCCGATTATATGAATGGTTATTATTACACCTGATGCTACTTTGACTTCATTTTAAGTGTTTAAATTGGGCTGTAAGATGTGCAAGGAACTCCACTTTAAAATTGTATCATTCCTTGAAGAACTGTTTCTGTGAAATGGGGTCTACTGTGTACTATTTTATTTGAAATTTGCTTTATTATTTTTTTGCTGTTTTATGCTTAAAAAAAGCAGTGATTCCTTTGCCATATGTTTGTAGGCTCTAGAAGGGCTCTCATCTGTTGAAAATGATATTAGTTTTGTTTTGCTTTGTTTTCTGATTGGTTGCTTTTATTTTTGGTGTGTAACTTGAATGTGTCAACTTATTCATCATTTGGTTTAGATACTGTCTTACTGCTTCTTTTTTCTTATGGTAATATCTTATATCATTTTTGAAAGCCTTGAGTTTTTATTACTCTTCAAATAATCCCTGGGATACAGAAAATTGAAGAGGGCCCTTTATTTTTATAATTCCTCTGACTATAGTATTTTGTTATTTTCACTGTTATATCAAAATGGCTTTTTGCATCTCTTTGAGGTAAATAGGAAGAGAATGAGATGAGATGAGCAGATATTGGACAGTCAAAATCACACAGTGTAGTCATGGTTACCATCAAAATACTATGGCAAATGGGTGACTCAATCTACAAAGAATATATATATATATTTTTTTTTAAAGTGTGGGTTGGCATTTTGTTAACACCCCTCAAAAATTCACATGATTGACTGGAAAGCAACTTATCATTTCATTGTCATTCATCAAGATTGCTATGGCATGGATAGAAATAAAATGCAGAAAATCTAATAGGAAGACATGAAAAGAAAGTGCTGAGAACAATGATACAAAGGCTTTCTCTCTCTCTCTCACACATATTCAAACTCTTCCTAGTATTTTCATCATTGCAGTCTGCTACAAGCTCTGTGACAACTCAATGTTGTCATTCCCCATATGCCTAGGTAATATTAAATATGTTAGAGAATTACCTTTTTTCCTTTAAAATTTTTTTTAAATCACTGATTAAACCTAAACCAACAACTTAAGTTATTGAGAGTTTTTTAAATCACTGATTAAACCTAAACCAACAACTTAAGTTATTGAGAGTGAAGAATGCTGTCTGTTCAACTGCAGACCAATGAAAATAATGTTACTGAATTTAATGTGGATAACATTAAAGAAAACAATTGTTTTAAAGTCAAAATAATATTCATTTTATATCAGTTTAATAAATACATATAAATTATCTAATAGGGAAGGTAAACCAGCCTATCCAAGTGTACACTGTGTCTTATATAGAATTAGAACATTATATAATTTATGAGCTGAGTGTCAAAACCAACTGTATTTTAAAAGTTGTTGACTCCCCCCTATCAATATAGGTAATTGACAATTCAGTCAATATGGATTATCACGTTTTTATTAGATTCATTTATTTAAAGGAACCATGTGTGTATTATATATTCCTAGAATTATGGAAGGTGATTCACAGTGGAGAGATTTCATGCTCAAGAACACTGAAGCTTCTCTGTTGCCATTCCAATGGATGCTTAATTGAAACTGCAGTATGGTCTGTAGGATTAGTCTTCAACTGAAGTAAAACTCAGGAAACACCTTAAGGAAATCTAAAAAGTCAGCAGAACAAGAGCCAAAGTGAGCTGGGAAGTAGCGAACATATGTTCCTGATCCATGTTATAAGAACAATAGAACCAGTTTTATGTTGTATTTTAATTGTTGAGTTTGAAAGAGGGAGATCATTCTATATTTCTGAAAGCAATGATATTCAGGGAGCCACAAAAGATTTCTGCTATGTCATGGCAGAATACAGATAAAGCAAAATGGATAAACTGACAAATCCAAACACTATAACTGTCCTGAGCAATGAGTGTAGGAACCCCTTTGTTGTCTACTCCTTCCAGCCAGTCTGCTTTGCCCTTTAACTTATTGTTTTGTTGATACTTTCATGTACTTTTTTTTTTTATTGTGGAAAGAAATTTTATTTATTTATTTATTTATTTATTTATTTATTTATTTATTTATTATTATGTTATGTTAATCACCATACATCATTAGTTTTTGATGTAGTGTTCCATGATTCATTGTTTCCATATAACACCCACTGCTCCACGCAGAACGTGCCCTCTTTAATACCCATCACCGGGCTAACCCATCCCCCCACCCCCTCCCCTCTAGAACCCTCAGTTTGTACTTTTCTTTTTTTTTGTTAAAGATCTTATTTATTTGACAGAGAGAGAGACACAGAGAGGGAACACAAGCAGGAGGAGAGGGAGAAGCAGCCTCCCCACTGAGCAGGGAGCCTGATGTGGGGCTCGATCCCAGGACCCTGAGATCATGACCTGAGCCGAAGGCAGATGCTTAACGACTGAGCCACCCAGGCGCCCCAGTTTGTACTTTTCTAATGCACATTGTTTTTTTAATTAAGTAGGAATGGTTGAAACATTTCAGAAGTAGACTTTCATTCAGAAATTAACAGTGCTCACTTTTTGCATTATAGTTTCTTAAATATAATGGTTTATTCTGTTTCACTATTTATAGCCTTTGCCAATATAAATAATAAAAATAAAACTTGGGTTGAGAGATAATTGATAATGATCCAGACTGATTTTTGAAATGATAGTTAGTCAATAAAATACAAATCTCTATGATCAATGCAATATATTAATTTTATAAACAGTTGTAAGCCCTTGTGACTATAACTACAAGGTGCTCAGTAGACAATGCTGAAAACTGGCAGGAAAATAAATATCTACAGAATAGCCATGTGGCTTTATCTTTTAAAGTGAAATGGAATACAGATGCAGGAGCATATATACCCAGGTGGGGAATAAGAGATGTATTTGGAAAGCTGTAAAGAGGACAGGGCCTGGACAGGTGATTAAGGGTTGGGTCACATGGATACCTAAGGACGCATAAGGAAAGGTGTTCCAGAAGGAGGTACAGCACTAATAAAGGAGATGAGTAGGGAGGAAACAAAATATTCCATTGCTTCTAGAGCATATGGTGAGAAAGCCTGGATGAAAAGCCATGATCCCATTTGTTTGTAGGCAAAACTAAAACATTTGCATTTTTTCTGTGTAGCCAATGGGAACTCAGCTGAGACTTTCTTTGCAACTAGGGGCATAATATGATCATTAATGTTCAAGAAATCTAATGTGAAGGGGGGGTGAGGTGGACAAATTGAGAGAGGAATAAACTAGAGCTATAGAGATCAGGGAGGTGATACTGAAGCTTTTGGAATATTTAGAAAACATGCGGCCACTGTCAGGATGGAATGACTGGGATACATACACTACCTTCTCAGAATGTCTCAACATTTTTGAGGGAAGAAACCGTATTCCTCTCTTCACTGCTGTAGCAACAAAGGCAAGGACAGTGTGAGGGAGAAAGTGGGTTTGCAGGAAATGAGTCACGAATATAATAACAATGAACGGATATGCTGCAAATCAAAAACACCACATTGATTATGGCCCTTAAAGACAACTGGTCATCCCACATGAAGCTTTACTGAGTGCTAAATACTCCAGATCTTCTAAAATGGTGACATCGCTGGATGCCACACTTCAAGGCACTTTTGAACATGCATGGCACAGATGAAGAGCCTGGAAAATAACAATATTGCGTGAACCATCGCAACAATCACGTGTGATGTTTCAAGCAAGGGTTTGGAGTTTTTATCAAGACACGGGATGCAAGGGTTGTCTAGAGCGTTTTGAAAATGTTTTAAGGAAGTTCATGAAAAACTGTCAACAGTGTATTTCCTCCTAGTCCAGCATCAAGTCATGACATGGCAGTCACTGTGCAGGCAGGGATTCACAGCTAAGGAATGAGGGCGCAAGCTCATTGACAGAACTCTGCCGTCCACTGGGAGGTTTCCAAAGGAAAGCAGAAGTTAATGAGAAGAGCCCTTTGTGTGGCAGGCAGTCCACTGGCTGTGGCTTCAGCGCATGGAGCACGATGAACAGAGCCACTTGCAGTTTCACCTTCCCCCAGCAATCCAGGGCAGGCACTTTGATGTTTCCTGGTTTGCCCCCTGTTGCTTCCTCTTCAAAACCTTGAGGATGACTGAGCTTGTATCTCACACACACATATGAACCTCAGTGCAGCAACATTTCAAATTTGGTGCTTGTCTTTGAAGTGCAGTGGCTTGTACACATTAAAATTCTTGCCCCTAAAAGACTTCTTTTCTTGCAGTCTTTCCTTCCAAGTACCCATACATTTTCCATAGCCAGTTGAATTTAGAAGCCACAGGCTGAATCAGTAAACTTAATAAAATGTTGCCTCCTTTTCCTCATTGCTAGAGGCACCACTATCAGCATCCAAACATAACACATATGCAGCATATGTTGATTCACCTTTTTTCACTTCCTGTATTCAGTCAGTTTCTCCTTTTGAGATGCCTGTCCATCTGTCCATCCTTCCTACCCTTAAATGGGGTGGCCTGAGTAAGCTTATATTCAAAAGAGGAATGATGTCATCAAGAAGTTGAGAGCTGGGAAGTGATGCATGTTTAATTCTCCCCTCAAGCTTCTGTAGGATTCCAAGGAATGTTATTAGATAATATAGTATTATACAGTATAACATGGTATTAATAGATAACAGATGATTCCATATTAATAGATAATAGACAGGGTGGCATTGTTCCTATTCATTTCATGGTGATCACTTCATGGAGTACTGTGCACCTGCTTACCTTGGGTTAAGGGTGGATGATAAGAAGCAAAAAAAATTCACTGATAAAATGAGGAAAGCAGTATTTAAAATGTAAAATGAAAAAGTCATACCAAATCATACCAAATGATATTAAAGATAAGCCATATAAACATTTTTTCAAAATAAGGTGAGTATCTTATGAATAAAGTAAGTTTCAGTTAGCCAAAGACTTGGGATTATCTATGAATGTAAATGGTTTCAAGATTTCTTTCTTCCCTCCCTTTCTTCCTTCCTTCCTTCTTTCTTTTCTCCCTTCTTTCCTTCCTTCCTTCCTTCCTTCCTTCCTTCCTTCCTTCCTTCCTTCCTTCCTTCCTTCCCCCTTTCTTCTTTCTCCTCTAATCTTCTCCTCCCCTCTCTACTCCTCTTCTCTCCTCTCATCTTCTTTCTTTTTCAATAAAACACACAGGGTACAAAATGCAAAAAGGAGTAAATGAATAGGCAATGAGAAATACTTTATATACCGTTACTCAGCAACCAGTGAGCACTCCCCAAAGGCAGCCTATATTGCCAGGTTCTTGTGTATCCCCAAGAAACATTCCATGTACATTCAGTTACATATGAATAAAATAAATTAGTTTCTTAAGTATCACATTATAGAGTTGGGGAAAACAAGGCTTTGAAAGAGTTAAATGATAAGCTTCAAGGTTATGTGGAAAGTCAACAATGAAGTTGGGGATGAGCCCAGATTTTGTAATGTTTTTCTCTAGGCATTGTGCCATCTTGCAAATTTTATCTTCTATATGACAATATTTCTACCTTTTGTATGGATGGGCATATATCCAAAGGTTTTAAATTTGATTTTGGTTCAAAAGCTCACCCTAAGAATAAATTAAGTATTTGAATCTCCTTCATATGCAACATTTCAACCTAAACAAGTAGGGGTGTTAGTTCAGGACTCTGTGTTTCTTGAGGAGGATACTTAAGAATATCATCCTCAGCTTGAGAGGCTTTACTTCTTTCAGGGTCATAAAAATCCTCCTAAAAAGTAAAAAATAAACAAAAAATATACATATAATAATAAATTTTCAGTAAGAAAAGTTTACCGAAATGGTTCAAAATTTTAAATATTTTTTGTTAAATTTGGATTAAAATATATTTCTTCAGGTCCACATTTCAGATATTCATTCTGGATAAATGTTCTCAGTTTCGTAAGTCCTAACTCTTCTTAAGAACTTGCCTTTGCCAGTATATTTCCATTACATAGGACAGTAGAGAACGATTGCCATAAAAGATGAATAGGAATTGGTACTGTCCCCTTGCTAGTACCTTTAACATGAAGTCTTCAGAAAGAAGTTGAATTAAAAAAAAATTGATAAGTACCAAGTATCTACATTCAGCAGGTAAAATGTAGAAACTGAAAATATTTCATGCTATCAGTTCCAAATATGTAAAATGTCCCCCTTCACCTTAAGAAAAAATGGCAAAGAAATAGGTCTTTCTGCTATGGCATCCCAAATATCTCTGTTGCTTGCCCTCTGATACCATGTTCTAGTTTCCCTAAACATTTCTGGCTGTGTCTAGTTATGCTCTTGACTCACAGCTCTTTGGCTCTGTTCTTCTGGTTGTCTTCATTGAGGTGCTTAGCTCTTTGGTTTGTTTTTAAACCACAGAACAAAGGTAGAAAAGACACACTTGGAAAAGCAAGATGGTAAAGGAGAAATGTATGGTTATTTTTTTCAGTGTCACCATCTTGTTTTTACTCCTCATTGGGCAGATTAAGTTAAAGAAGACTATACCTGTTGCTAGAGACTTTCACCAAAAATCCTAAATCTGACTTTTACTCCCTCTAGCAGAAAATTAATTTAAAAAAGCATAGATCCTATCACAATTTGCCTGAGTCTTTGCCTCAGAAGCATACTCTTCACATACTCTTCACATTGATGATTTTGGAAGGTTTAATGCTTTAATTGCTTGCTTTGTTTTATTTACACAATGGAGAGTCATATAAAGGAACAATTCTTTATGCATAACTTAGTAATTCTCAATATTTTGGGAAATTGATATAATACTAAAATTTAAAGCATTGCATCCAAATTGACTCCCTTAACAAGAACAGTGCTCATTTAGATGTATCAATTCATCTACGTTAATCTAACACAATTCAAGCATCCATTTCCCTGCTGGTAGAACTCTTCAATTTTCTCATGATAGATTGTGTACAAAGGTTGCCATCAAAGTGACACATGACATTTCTTTCACAAGAGGCTGAGTCTATCCTTCCCTTCCCTTGAATCTGTGCTGGATTTGTGACTTGCTTTGAAAATACATTTAGTTGAACTGAGGTTAGTGCCAGTTCTAAGCTTAGGCCTTAAAACTCATGGAAACTTCTGTTTTCGTTCTGTTTTAATAAAGAAATACTTTACATAATGAATTATTTTAAAAGAGGCACAATAGCCTAAACATGAGTCAAAAAATAAAAGTATTTATGTTATGCTTAACAGAAGTAAGTGTAGCTGCCATCTGTCATATCACCATACATCACTATTACAATTACTATGTTCCCTATGCTGTACCTTTTATTCTCATGATTTATTCATTCCATAAGTGGAAGACTGTATCTTCCACTCCCCTTCATCCATTTTGCCCATCCCCCACCTCCCCATCAAATTATACACTTTGAATATGTGTAGGTTAATATATTTCAATTATACATTAATAAAGCTATAAAATGACAAAGTAATAAAATGCCTGTAATACTTATTTTTCATTTAAAAACATTTATTTATTCAACAAACATTTGACCTGTGTCAATGAAGGAGATATAATTATAAGTAAAATATATCCCTCTACAGGTGAGTAGAACCATGTAATTTACAGAAGATATAAAAGAACTCTAAGCAAAGGAAAATCATGCATAATGATTGAGGCAGAAAAGAAAGATGCCCTTCTTCTAAATAGCAGTGTAATTCAAGGACAGGCATGATGGCAGAAAATGACATTCCAACTGTGAAGCCTTGAATGTCATGAAAAGGAATTTGGTCTTTATCTATTATATAATTATATTTTAGAAAGATAATTAAGACAGAGAGAGAAGAGAGGAGGCTATTACATTTTTTTGAAGAGAGAGATGATGAAGCCTTGAGCTAAGGAGTGGCAAGGAAAAGAACCATATTAAATATGGAGGTAGAGATGACAGGTTCTGTGGGAGGTCAAAAGATTTAATGAACATAGATATATTTATCTTATTTTATTTTTTTAGATTTTATTTAAGTTCAGTTAATTAACATATAGTGTGTTAATTTGTTTCCGAGGTAGAGTTCAATGATTCATCAGTTGCATATAACACCCAATGCTCCTTACATCGCATGCCCTCCTTAATGCCCATCACCCAGTTACCCCATCCCCCCACCCACCTCTCCTTCAGCAACCCTCAGTTTGTTTCCTATAGTTAAGAGTCTCTTATGGTTTGTCTCCCTCTCTGATATATTTTAAAGTTCTCAATTGCTATTTCATATAAAGTATCATTGAACTAACATTTCACTTTAATAATATGAAATCATAGAGGCCTTCCTGTGATATATTTTTTGGCTTGGTGGTGGTAGAATTTTAATTCAAAGAATATATGCATTGATATTTTTATAGCTCTTATTACCACGTAACCTCACTCAATAAACTTATGTTTTTTCCACAAATAAAAAATTTATTTTTGATAATTTGATAGGTGAAAAATCGTTACTGTTTGTAATCTTAATTTGCATTTCTCATTATGAATCATATAGGGTATCCTCTCATACATTTGAAAGTCATTTATATTTACTTTTCTCGAATTGAAACTTCAGATCTTCTGCCTATTTTTAATTGAATTGTCAATCATTTTCTTATTGATTTGCAGAAAAGTCGTGGTTGAGTTTTAAATATGCTTTCTAAGTTTGTCATTTGTTTGTGTGTCTTTAATTATAGTGATTTTTTCCCATATAGTAAAAAAATTAATATAAGGTTAGTTGTATTAAACACCAAAAATAAAATATTATAGCAAAAATAGGAAAAAATTTTATAAAATTCTTGTTTTGTCCTCTAAAAAAATTTCAAGAATATATTGGCTCTGAAATATGAGATAGAAGATAATACAAGTAGGAAACATTGAGATGAAAAGAGCTTTTCTGAGAAGCCAGTAATACTGCAATGGGCATAAATGACATAAAGGAAGAAGAACATAATATAATAAACCTATCCTAACAATTTCTAAATGCATTTTAAAGTATAACTTGCTAACCAATGGAATATTACTCAGCCATAAAAGAGAACACAAAATCTTGCCATTTGCAACGACATGGATGGAGCTAGAGGGTACTATGCTAAGTGAAATAAGTCAGTCAGAGAAAGACAAATGCCATATGATTTCACTCATATGTGGAATTTAAGAAACAAAACAAATGAACAAAGTGGGGGGGGGAGAGAGAGAGAGAGAGGCAATAAAGAAACAGACTTAACCATAAAGAACAAACTGATCGTCACCAGAGGGGTGGTGGGTGAGAGGATGGGTGAACTAGGTGATGGGGATTAAGGAGGGCACTTGCTGTAATGAGCACTGAGTGTTGTATGGAAGTGATGAATCGCTATATTGTACACCTGAAATGAATATTACATTATATGTTAACTGACTGGAATTTGAATAGAAACTTTAAAAAACAAAAGGTGAATATGCAAGATCAGATGATGTATTGAAGGCAGAGTGTATTGAGGGCAGAGTGTTGGATAAATAAAGCTATTATATAGAAAGAAGGAACAAAATGTACAAAAGTCCCTGAAGATTGAAGAACGTATTTTGCATTCAGAGATATGAAAATAGTTCAATCTGAATGGAAGTATAGATTTCACCAGGATAGGCAAAGTTAGAATAAAGACGAGTAAGCAATGCCCAAATCCTCTCTGGACTTCACAGATCTTATAAATTGTTTATACTTTATCCTGAGGACAATGAGGAAGAAGTGCATATAGTCTGATTTGCATTTGAGAATAACCTGAAATACTGTCTTAAGCCCAGTTACACAGTTTCTTTTTGAGCTTTGTTCATCTCACTAAGTAACCACCTAATCACTACTGGATCCATCCACTTTTAAACGCATCCAACTGCCCACACCACTATTCACCTGTTGGAGACTCTCAACAGTTTCAGTATGAAATATCCTAGTCTATCCCATGTCACTCTTTCTCCTGGTTACCCTTCCTAATAGTTTGCATTCCCATGCTTAAATTACTGTTTTATTGAATCTCTTTTCTACTAAAGTGTACATGTTTGCAGGCAGAGATTGTGACTATTTTATTCATGTCTTCTCTATCAAAATCTAGAACACAGCCTGGCACTTAGTACTCAACTAATAGATAGTGAGTTCACTTTTGAATATGAGTTTCATGTGTCTGCAGCATATCCATGGACAGATGTATGAAAACAAGTGGTATGTAGCTCTGGAACTTACAAAAGGGTAGAGATAAGTGTTGATTGATGGTGAAGGGGCAACTGAGAGTTTTCAGTGGAAGATGTGTGGAACAAGAACAGAGGAGGGACTAGAGTACACTTCAAGCACTTCTTTGTCCCCATCTCACGTGGGTTCAGCCCACCATTTCTACAGCTTTTGCTGCTGCTGCCGCTGGCACAATCAGCTCCCGGGGTGAAACCTGATGCACCTCAGCTCAGCTACACATACTTATCTCTTCCTTTCGGTCCTAAAATTTCTCTAAGGAGAGTGGACTGCTTGTGGGAATGCTCAGCATTTATATACAGGTACAAAATTGAACGTCTGACCAAGTTACACCCATGTGGCCATCCTTGACCAACAAGAGAGCTAATGGATAAATTGTCCTCTCTTCTATTCCCTTGAGTATTAGAATTTTGAGGCTTCTTTTGCTTGAGCCCCTCAAAGGATTCCAACAAGATTACTCCACACTTGCTTGCAGTGCTGAGCAGCTCAATATTGTATCCTTATTTTGGCTTTCCCTCCTTCCCTGTTTAACTCTTCCCAGCCTCTTGTTGCTGTTCCCTGAGATTACTACCCAAATTAAACTACCTTCATGCAAGCCCAGTGTCTGCTTTCTGGAGAAAACCCAGGCTAAGACTGGCATTTAAGTTACAAGTAAAGGGGGGAAAAAAGCTAACATAGACTCACATGGGATACTTGGAGAAAAAGTCAGAAAATTAGGAATGTGGAGTCACAGAAATAATAATGATATTGATGAAAACGGTACTCGAGAAGGAATGGAATGTTCAAATTCAAATGATGCTGAGAGGAACAGTAAGATAAGCAAAAATTTCCATCAGATTTAGTGGCAGGAAGCTCACTGACATCTTGAAGAGGACAATTTTGATGGAGTGCAGCAGATAGAATCCTGAGTACAGTGAGTTAAAGAAAGATAAAGAAGTAAATTAAGTGGATAATGTAATTGTTGACAGGTTCTTATTCCCAATTTTTAAAAAATCCACTGGAAAAAAAATAAAGATTAGGACAAAACTCAGAAAACAATAAATGTGGCGAAGAGACAATAAAGGCAATGATAAAGATTCCTTGTTCTTTTCTTTTTTTTTTTTTGCAAGGATACAGATTTTTGTTACTGACAGCAAAGGAATAATACTCCAAAATATAACACAATATAATGGAAAATAGATAGGATATGATAGAATGGAAAACAGTTTAGATCGAGTTAAAAACAGAATTATTTTCTTGCAGGTATCCACCACCTAGAAGCTGGTAAATTTCATGGAAAGATACATGTGCCCACCTCTATCTTGACTCAATAAAATACTAAGTAACTGAGTGCTACAAAGAAAGTAAATATTCAAAAAGCAGTGATCATCAGAAATAATTTCAAAGCAATAATTTGTTAGAAAGTCAAGTGGAAAAATTAAAATGGATAAGAGATCCAGTATCTAAAACAAGCAAAAGTGTAAAATAATACCAATAAGTTCATCTAGAAATATTTCAGGCTACAATGTTAGCAAAAATATAGTTATTTGAATAAAAGAGAAGAAACACACCATAATTAAGGAAAGATGACAAAAATTCAGAAAGAAAGTGATCCTTTCCTAAAACTATCGTAAGTATAAGTACAATTGCAAACATAATCACAGAGGGATTTTTGGAAATTGTAAGATGATTATAAAACAAATCTATTAAATTGAATGAGAATAGTCAAGAAAGGAGTGAAAAATTCAATAAAATGACATGTCATATTTTAAAATGTGCTATATAGCCTTCTGATAATTAAGGCCTATTGTATTCCAGCAACAGTACAGTTTTATTAGTGGGAAAATGTGTAAGACTAACATAAAGGCAAAGGTAAACATCAGCATTTATATTGTAACAAGGAATGTGAAATGAGTAGTAAATGGATAGGTTACTTGAATAATGGTGTTAGGATAATTGGTTGCTATTTTTAGTTAAAAATAAAATTACATCCTTTCCTTAAAAATAAATAAAACTGAATTCCAGTTAGATTGCATATAAACATTAAAAACATAACCCAGACACATCCCAGACAAAACTATGAATAGCTTTGTAAATTAGAGATAGTAAGGGCTCTCAAAACATGACACCAAAGATAAAGACTATAATTAAAAATTCTGATAGAAGTGGTTACATAAAAATGTTAAATTTAAAAAACGCTCTGAAAAACACTATGCAAATTAAAGGCAAATCATGAACCAGGACGTTTTTTGCAATCTCGACGCCAAGGAGTTGCCCTTTTTATATATAGATATTTTTCACACAATAACAGTAATATATAAGTATACATCTATGATCTATGCATTACGTACTACTTGACTAATAATCTAGATGTTGGAACTACCTTGTCACTTAGGTTTCTCTGTGCTTTTCTCTATTTTCCTCATTTTCTTTACCAAGCATATTACTTCCCATACATAATACACTAAACGCTATTAAGGTTAAAAATTATCTTAGGTGGTTTCCAAAATGATTTTTCCATTCGTCCTTCCTGGACAATATGCCTGCAAGAGCAGAATGTTCTATTCTTTTTTTTTTTTTTTAAAGATTTATTTATTTATTTATTCATGAGAGACGGAGAGAGAGAGGGAGAGAGAGAGGCAGAGGGAGAAGCAGGCTCCCAAGGAGCAGGGAGCCCGATGCGGGACTTGATCCCAGGACCCTGGGATCATGACCTGAGCTGAAGGCAGACGCTTAACGACTGAGCCACCCAGGCACCCCAGAATGTTCTATTCTTAACACCAAGAACTATTCTTGCATTTTGATAATGACTTTAAATGTATTTTATGAATACTTCTTACCCTCCAATATAAACTATATAACAAAAACATAGAACTCAATACATACCTTTAAACTAACAGTGCAATAATGAACATCCAAATAACCACTACACATCATTCTGTCGTTATTAGTAGTGATTTATTTGATTTTCTGTATGGTTTAAACATCTGTATGCACTCCTATATAATTTGGGTTTGCCTCTTTTTGACTTTATAGGAGTACTTCATTTTATGTGCTGGTTCTATCAATTTTATATTGGTAAATTCAGCCACTGTTACTGGCTTATTGGATGTAGCTCATTTTCACTGTTGAAAAGTAGTTCTATGTCAAAATATAACTGTTTATCTCTTGTACTGTTGATTAACATGTGGATTGATTCCAGCATTAAGCTATCATTACCAGCGCTGCTATAAAAAAAATGTGTACAGGGATTCTGGTACATATGCAAACACCTGAGTAATTTCTGGGTCATGTGTTAATGCTCATTGCGAACTTAACTACATAGTAGCAAACAGCTTTCATATTTACACCTATTCAAAGCCACACTATTAGTACACTACATATTTGCAGTTGACAAACTATGCTAAGTTTGGGGGTGTATAGGTATACATTATTGTAATTACATTTATAATTTCTCCTATTATAAATACTATTGAGTACCTTTTCTTATTTAGATTATTGTTTTGTAAAGTGCCAAGTCAGTCTGTTACCCATTGTTTTCCATTGGTTTTGTTTGTTTACAAGAGTTTGTTGTTATTTTTTTTTTTTTTTAAATTTTAGTCTGGATATAAGTATGTTTCAGTTATATGTGCTGCAAATATTTTCTCTCACTCTGTGGCTTGCATTTTCATTCATTGATATCGTACTTTGGTGAACAAGAGTTCTTAGTTTAGGTAAGTTAATTTATTGGTCTTTCCCCTTATTTTAGTATTTGTATCTTGTCTAATAAAAATTCTTCAGAGGCGTCTGGTCGGCTCAGTCAGTTAAGTGTCTGCCTTTGGTTCAGGTCATGATCCCAGAGTCTCAGGATGGAGCCCTGCATTAGGGGTCACTGCTCAGTGTGGAGTCTGCTTCTACCTCTGACCCTCCCCCGTCTTCTGCTCTCTCTCTCAAATAAATAAATAAAATCTTTTTAAAAAAATTCTTCATTACTCCATGGTAATGAAGATGTTTTCTGCATTAACTTCTAAATATTTTTCAATTTTGCCTTTCACATTTAGGTCTATAATACAACTGAGAATCATTTTTGTACATATGTGGGAAGTTGGGGTTTGTTTAATATCTTAAAAAAATTTTTTTAAAGATTTTATTTATTTATTTGAGAGAGAGCATGCTCAAGAGAGCACAGGAGAGCAAGCATGAGCAGAGGGTGGGGGAGAAGGGCAGAGGGAGAGGGAGAAGCAGGCTCCCTGCTGAGCAGGGAGCCCAATGCAGAGCTTGATCCTGAACCAACTGAACCACTCAGGCACCCCTAATATCTTTTCTAAACTATTTCATGTAAACTCTGTAGTCTTTATCATATGTGGCCACTGAAATCTGTGTTCTATTAGCTTAAAGGTCAGCTAGAATTTTAACAGTTTCCTTAAAGGCTTGGAACCGAGAAGAGAAAGAGAGACAGAGAAAGAGAGAGAGAGGAAAAGAAAAAGAAAAATTCTCCAGTCTTTATAGATTGGCTTGTTATTGGTTCACTCCAACATTTGTCTGGGCCTTTTAAAACTCTGCCTTAGCCTATTCCTAATTGCATGGAAACTGAAGGCCAGCCAGAGGGAAAGCTTAGGGTCTTCTCAAGCCTTTTCTGAACATGCATTCAGCCATGTTTACGCACATGGACTTCTCCATTACCCAGTGTGTGAATGAGCTTTTAAATGCCCTTATTTTATCACGTTATCTCTTTTCCCAACCTCTTCCTTTCCAGGCTTTTTATCTGGGAAGTGTGTCTTTTTCTTACTACTCCTTGTCCCAGTCTACTGCAGCCAGTACTTTTGCCTTCATATCCTTCTGACAAAAACCACCAAGGAAGCCACCCCAGCCCTGGGAACACTTCAAGTCAGATGAAACAGAGGCAAGCCGGTCCTTGAGGGAACTAGATAGCTCAAAACACAAAACACAGTTCTTTGAGAATTGGGCCCATTATTGTTCCCTTTGGCACCAGCAACCTGAAGGGTGTATGGGCTGCCATCTTATGGCTGCCACCAATCTGGTAAGTGGGAGATGGTGGGAAGGCAATGTAAATTGCCACTGTGCTCTTACACAATACAGCAGCTCCTTTCTCTCGTAAGCTTTCCCCTCACTGTTTTAAGTTTTTCACTAAATTCCAAAAGTCCCAAAACATTGATTCTGATAGTTCTTTCCAGCTTATTTGTTTTTGTGTGTGTGTGAAGGGTCAGAGCCCCAAGGTTTACTACTCCTCCATTTTCAGTGATGTCATCCTCACCAGCTTTTATCTGTAATATTTTCATTATTCAACTCAAAATATTTGATAATTGTTATTATTTCGTCTTTGACCAAGGGTGTTACTTAGAAATGTATTTCTTAATTTCCAAATATTTGGGTATTTTCTAGTCATCCTTTTAAAAATTTTCTTGTGTAATTTCCAGATCAATGAATGTATGCAGGGTGCCTGGGTGGCTCAGTCATTGAGCACCTGCGTTCGGCTCAGGTCATGATCCCAGGGTCCTGGGATCGAGTCCCACATCGGGCTCCCTGCTTGGCAGGAAGTCTGCTTCTCCCGCTCCCACTGCCCCTGCTTGTGTTCCCTCTCTCACTGTGTCTCTCTCTGTCAAATAAATAAAATCTTTAAAAAAAAATGAATGTATGGATCTAATTTTTAAAAATTGTGGTGATTGGCTTTATGACTTATAATATGTTCAAATATTGTAAAGATTTTGTATGTGTTTTAAAAAAGTTTATTTTCAGTTCTTGGATATGGTGTTCTATATAGGTCCATCTAGTATTTGTATCTAAAGTCTTGCCAAATTTGTGCCTTCTTATTTGATCAGTTATAGAGGAATCAGCTCTTTATCTTAGCTAGGCTAAATGATGCGGCTGGCTGAGATAACCTTAAAATCTCAGTGATATAGTGTGAAGCCAGGCTGACGTTCTACATGAATTTTGGTCTGTGAGAATAAAGATAAGTTGATGTACATTTTAAAAGGATCATCCTAGCTGTGTTGTGGAGAATAGCCCTTAGGTAAAAAGGAGAGAACAGGCAAACAGGTTTGGAGGTTATTAAATAAGCATATAAAAGATGATGGTGGCCTGAAAAGAGAATTTTAGAAAACAAACTGGAGCTGATAAGTTGTGATCAGATTCTAGATATATTTTGAATGTAGAAATTATAGAATTTGATTATGGATTGGATATAGAGGGTAAGAGAAAGAAAGAAACCAATGATGCTTCCAAAGTTGTGGTCTGAACAACAAGACTGGGTGGAGAGATGAAAAAGAAACAGGAGGATATCAAGAATTCTCTAGTGGACATGTAAAGCTTGAGGTGTTTAATATCTCATTCTCTCTCTCTCAAATAAATAAATAAATAAAATCTTTAAAAAAAGATTTAATAAACATCCAAATAAAGAGGTAAAGGATTATATTTATGTGTCTAGAATTCAGGGAAGAATCAGGACTGAAGATAGAAATTAAGAGTTATATGCTTAGTATTTGGAACTCCTATAGAGGCCAGGAACAGGTCACTTGGAAATGAATATAGACAGAGAAAGAAAAGAGATCCCAGAACTTAGCCCTGGGCAACCTCAAAATTTAGTGATAGGGAAAAGGAAGAAGAAACTGCAAAGAAGCCTAAGAAGTGGTTTGTGATATAGAAAGAAAACCTTCAGAGATTATTATGTATGAGGTCAAGATAAGAAAGTTGTTGGTTTTTTTTTTTAATTATGGTGTTAATAGTGTCAAATACCCTGATGTTCAAAGTGAGGACCAGTCATTGGACTTAGAAATGTGCAGGACATTGATAATATGAACATGAGCAGTTTTGGATGTATGATGGGTAAGAATATTTAATTGGAGTAGGTTTAAATGTGAAAACGTGGAGAAGAGGGAATGACTTTTTGAGAAGTATTTTTCTAAATGATATTAGGTCAGTAACTAAAGGAGAATAGGGAGGTCAAGGAAGAGGTTTTTCTCTATGGAAGATAGTGTAGCATGTTTGTATCATCCAGTAGATGGGATTTTTGAGCTACACAACTTGAATGGTCAAGAAGGAATACTAACCATGACCCCCCAAAAATGCTGGGCAGGGATACATGATCAGATAATCTATCCTAAGAATAAACAGGGGCAAAAATATGAATGCATGTTGGCAGGTTTGGGAATATGGAACTTCTCTCCTTTTTGCTTTCATTTTCTGAGGGAGAAAAGAAACAAAATCACCAAATTAGATAAGGAGCAGAAAAAAGGCTCTTAGGTTTTGGGAAGAGAAGCAAAGATTTGAAATTTGTACCTAGGAGACTGGGAGAGTGAATAAACAATGGCAGTACAGAGGGTGTATATAGGCAGCACTGCAGGCCCACGCGAGTTTTTAACCATAGAGGTTGAATGTCATTAAGGTTGTGTGTTTTAATCCTGTCACAGTCCTCTTTCCAGAGGCAGGGTGAAGTGTCTTGGAGTGTCTGAAGAGTTGGATGTAATTTGCCAGGGAAGAATGATGGAGGGAGAGAATGCAAGGCAGAGGTGAAAGTGTAAGCGAGGGAATATTATGACTATGGAGCATGGTGTCCAATCCAGATGAGGCTGGAAGAAAAGATGGATGGGAGACATTTAGAAGGTACAAATGATTTTTTTTTTTCCCTAGAGATAACTACTGATTTTTAGTGAATTTACTTACAGTCTGTTTCCCATTACCCACAACAGTATCTAATTGTACACATTGATGACTTCCTTAAATTTTTTTTAATTTTGTGATAACAGATTCACATGCAGTTATAAGAAATGGCACAGACATATTCTGCATACCCTTTAGTCAGTTTCCCTCAAAGGTAACATCTTGCATAACTAGAGCATACACGGCCAGGAAATTGACATTGATATAATCTACCAACATTCTTCAGGTTTTACCAGTTTCATATGCACTTGGTATGTATGTATGTATGCATGTGTGTATCTTTGGTTCTGTACAGTTTTACAACATGTATACGTTTGTGTATCTACCACAATCAAGATACAGAACAGTTCCACTACTGCATCCTTTATGCCATACTTTTATAGACACAGCCACTACCCTCCCTCCCTGGCAAGCACTAATGTGTTCTTAATCTGAATAGTTTTGTCATTTCATGAGTATTATAGAAATGGAATCATATAGTATTTCCCATGTTGAGACTGGATTTATGTCACTCAGCAGAATTCCCTTGAGATTTATCCAAGTTGTATGGGTCTACAGTTTTGTTTTATTGCTGAGTAGTAATTCATGATGTGGTCTACCCCAGTTTGTTTGACCATTCACCAGTTGAAGGACATCTGACTTGCCTCCAGTATTTGGCTGTTATAAATAAAGCTATTATAAACATTTGTTTATAAACAAATGTATATAAACATCTGTGTAAACATAACTTTTGAGTTCTTTGGGACAAATGCCCAAGTATGCAATTGCTGAGTTGTTTGAAAATGTTTAGTTTTGTAAGAAACTAGCATCCCCTTTACTTGCATCACTGTTCTATTTTAGAATCCCACCAACAGTGTTTGACATATCTTTGCCCATGTTCTAATGGGATTATTTGTTTTTACTATTGACTTTTGAGAATCCTTTATATATTTTAGATATTGGTCCTTTGTCGGTTATGTGGATCACAAATATTTCTTCCCAGTCTGTAACTTGTCTTTTCATCCTTGTCACAAGATCTCCCATGGAGCAAATCGTTTTAAAATTTTGATGAGATCAAACTTTGTTATTTTTCCTTTTGTGGATTTTGCTTTTGTTATCAAGTTTAAGAACTCTTTGCCTAGACCATTTCCAAAGATTTTCTGAAAGTTCTTTTCTAAAATGTTTGGTTTTACATTTAAGTCTGTGATCAGTTTTGAGTAAAACTCCGAAATTTAGACTGAGCTTCAGTGTCTTTGCCTATGGATTTCCGATTGCTTCATTTGTCAAAATGTCTATCCTTCCTCCACTGAATTGCTTTTGCTCAGTTGTTAAAAATAAGTTGGAAATATTTGAGTGGGTCTATTTCTGGGTCTGCTATTCTGTTCCCTTGTTCTATGTGTCTATTTCTCTCTAAATATCATAGTCTTGATTACTGTAGCTATCTAAGAGGCTTTAATATTAGAAGGATTATTCCTCCCACTTTATTCTTCTTTTTCAAAATTGTTTTAGCTATTCATAATCACTTTTTATACATCTGCAAAAAAATATTGCTTAGGTTTAGGTCTGAATTACATCCCCCCTATTGATTCATTTAAGGAAAATTGACATCTTTACTCTTCCCATCCATGACCACATTATGTCACTCCATTTACTTAGGTCTTTTTCTTTTATTTCATTCATCAGAATTTTGTAATTTTCACAATACAAATCCAGTGCATATTTTATTAAGTGTAGATATTTCATATATATTTTGCAAATCCATGTACGTTATTTTCTTTGGAGTAATTTTAATGATATTATTTTTTATAACCGTTTCTATAGGTCAATTGTTAGTATATAGAAATGCAATATGTTGTGTGATTTTGTATTTTGCAATCATAATGAACTCACTTATTAATTCAAGGAGTATTTTTTTAATATTCCTTCAGAGTTTCTCATAGATAAACATGTCATATGCAAATACAAATTTATTTCCTCCTTTCCAATTTTTGTGCTTCTTATTTCTTATCCTTGCACTGTTTTAGTAGCTAGAACTTCTGGTAATATGTTGCATAAGAGTGGTTAGAGTAGACAGTACTCTCTCATTCCGTCTTTGCAGAACACTAACCAGTTTTTCATCATTAAGTATGATGTTAGCTGCAGGCTTTTTGTACATGCTTTTTAAAAATTGAGATAATTCCTCTTTATTCCTAGATTACTGAGAGTTTTTATCCAAAATGTGTATTGGATTTTTTTCAAATGTTTTTCGCAACCTTGATATAGTAGATTATATTGATTTTTTAAAATATTTTCAGTTGGAAAGAGCAGTTTAAACTGAATGTCATTAAAGTGTTTTATTTTTTATAAATCTTATATATAATATATAATATAATATTTATGTATACATTATATTAGATTAGATATATTTAATTATATATATTTAATTATATGTATAAATATTATGATCTCATATTCAACAATGCGAGCACATTGTTTGGTCCATCTTCAAAACTTGGAAAGGACATATGCAAGTAGATGAAATATTTGAAAACATATTTAGCTTCATAGTAAATGTGACTTTTAGTTTTCAAAAGTTGAGATTGTTTATGTTATTCCATTCTCTAATCTTTGGCAGAATTTCTATCATGAGGGACAGTAGAAAATGTGTTACAGTAACTGTCCAACCACTGATGCTATCTCCTCTGTTTTCTAAATATTACAAATGTTAATGGGATCATAAAAACACATAGTCTAGGGTGACTTTTTTTAAAATAAATAAAGAGTATACTGAGATTCCCGAGAACACTTCTGTAGTTCTAGCTGGGATGAAGCAAAGCACCACAACAGATTTCTCTAATGACTTTTGGTTGTGTCAGAAGAAAGTCACACTGAAGCTCTGAGGGACTCAAGAGAGGAAGAGGAGAAGTCAGTTTTTCTCATAGTAATAGACTGGACAAAACAAGAAATAAATTATTCCGGTGCTTTTTCAAAGAGGAAATAAGGAAGAAACAACCAGAGCAACAAAGAGGGGTGGCTATGTAAGATTCTGGAAGATTGTTCCGTGTTGACTGCCTTTTGTTAGGCCCTATTTTCCATTGGTAATTAGTGATAAAATCCTTATACTGAAAAGAGCTTATTTTCACTAGCCTCCAGGAGAAAGGTAGCTAGTTCTATAGAAGAGAGAAATACATTTAAACATCTGCAACTTGCAATTAGAAAATAAGGCATGAATAAGAAGCCAGTCTGGGATCCAGAATGTGACCTAGGAGATTACTTAAATCATAAGAGGTCCACAGAGGGTTTGTAATCATTTATAACGTACTAATCTAGATATTTTTATGGTTTTATATAATAGCATCATTACAAATGTATCATTGATGTACCATAAATAGAATAACAGCTAGTGAAAAAACAATTATATAACAGATGTATATATCCTCAATCCTACAAGAAGAAAAACATCACAGTAAAACCTCATTAAAAAGATCAGAAAAAACTTCAAAACATTAATTTGGTAGAAATGTAAAGTTTAAAGTCGGTAAATGGGGGTGCCTGGGTGGCGCAGTCGTTAAGCGTCTGCCTTCGGCTCAGGTCATGATCCCAGGGTCCTGGGTTCAAGCCCCACATCGGGCTCCCTGCTCGGCGGGAAGCCTGCTTCTCCCTCTCCCACTCCCCCTGCTTGTGTTCCCTCTCTCATTGTCTCTCCTTCTGTGAAATAAATAAAATCTTAAAATAAAGTGGGTAAATGAATCTAGTTATTTAAACACTGATACGGAAAGAAAATGGATCTAATTCTCTCATTTGTATGCATAAGGTTTTTTTCCCTAGCCATTTCAACAACAACAACAAAAGGAATAGAGGCCAATTTAAAATGTTTGTTTGGATAGAATCTATGACTTCCAGTTATATTTTTTATCCTACGTTGTGAAACATTCAGGTAATATATATTTAAGATTGCCAGAGATATTACATGTATCAGAAGAATCATATATTTATAATGGAACTACTACATGTGCAATGAATGCTTTCATAGACTCAATACTTAGAGTCCTATAATAAATATTTGGAGGACTTCAGTTTTGACCAAGATGGAGTAGTACCATTCTTCCCAGGTCCTCCCTCTTACAACTAAAATATCCTGGACATAACAAGCAGAGTAAGCCTCTCAAAAGTGGCAAGAGGGCACATTGCCTAGGGATTTCAGGACTTGACCAAAAACATGATAGTGAGTTCTCTGGGTTTTCTTATTGTTTTCCAAATATCACAGAAAACTCCAAAATACCTATCAATAGACACAGGTAGAAAAAACTAGGAAAAGCCTGTCCCTCCGAATCATTCGATCAGGACAAGGGTAGCCAAATGGAACAGAAAACATCTGAGCAACACTTACCCTATTCCACTCAAGCACAAATGGAAATACTGCCTTCACTGTGACTTCGGTGAGGAGAAATGGGAAGCAGATATTCTACCCAGCTATACCCATCCCCTCTATGGAAGCAACAACTGTCACTCTGATTTCCCAGTTGGGTGGTGTTGACCGACCAGGCAAGGAGTTGATCTTCTGTACCCTGCCCAGCAGAAGCAAGTAGAGTTCTGATTCCCCGACTAGGGTAGTGTGCCAGCAGGGTCCAACGTGAGCTAAGCCTCTACCTCCTCCACATGGTAGGTGTGAGACTTAATGAGATGGTGTGAGCTGATGCAGCTAATCACTGCATCCCCAGTGCTTCCCCTCCCCTTCTCCATAGGTGTTAGTGGGACCCAGCAGAGACCACAGAAATATTCCCAACAGATTTTGATGACAGAACAAAAACAACTTAATGGAGGAAGAATAGCCATTTTAACAAATGGAGCAACTGGAAAGTCATAGACAAGAAGAATTTTTTTAATAAACCTCAATATGAACCTCAGACCTTAACTCAAAATTGATCGTAAACTTAAATGTAAAATTTTTTAGAAAAAAAAATCAGGAAAAATATTTAGAATCTAGGATTAGACAAAATTCTTTTTTTAAAAATTTTTATTTATTTATTTGAGAGAAAGAGTGAGGGGAGGAATGGGGGAGAAGCGGAGAGGCCGGGAAGGGGACAAGCAGACTCCAAGCTGAGCTTGGAGCCCTGCACAGGGGCTTGATCCCAGAGGGACTTGATCCCAGGACCCTGAGACTGTGACCCGAGCTGTAACCAAGAGTGAGATGCTTAACCTACTGAGGCACCCAGGCGCCCCTAGGACTAGACAAAGTTAAATTTGACAGCCTTGTAAAGGGGATGAAAATACAAGCTACAAACTGAGAGAAAATATTTGCAAGCCATATATCTGACAGTGCTAGTATTAGAAAGAACTCTCAAAACTCAACAGTAAGAAAACTAAACAAACCAATTAGAGGGGGAGCAAAATATATGGACAGCATTTCAATGAAAAGGATATGGACATGCAAATAGACACATGAAAATATATTCAGTATCATTAACCATTAGGAAAATACAAATTAAAACCTCAATGACATATAATTAAGCACTATTTATAATGGCTAAAAAAATAATGAAAATAACAAATGCTGGTAAGGATGTGGAAAAAACGGACCATTCATATGCTACTGGTGGGAATAAAAGTGGTCAGTTTTGGCCAATTTTCTAATAAAGATAGAACTTTTTTTTTGCTCTAGATTTTTTCCAAGAGTTGCCTGAAAATCTTTCTTAATGGTGCATATTTTGTTTAATAAAGTTAGTTATTTACTAAACACAACAAAACAACTTACTATTTACTATAACTAAGTCAATGTTGTATGGACTAATAGAAAAACAGATCAATTAGAGTAAAAAGTCCAAACATGACCTCCCACATATATAGAAAATTGATTTTTGGCAAATGCTCCAAGATATTCCAATGGGAATGGAGATTTTTTTCAACAAATTCTGCTTGAACCACTGTATATACGTATGGGAAAAGAATTTTACCTTGACACTTACCTTACAACATATATAAGTATTTGAGATGGATCATACACATAAACATAATCTAAATGCATGTGCCTTTTTGAGAAATCATAGAAAAATATTTGCTTAATTTTATTGTAGGGAAAATTTCTTTGATATGATAAAAAGTCATGAAATATAAAGGAAAAAATAGAAAAATTGATTTTCACCTAAATTAAATATTTTGGTCATCAAAACCACTGATAAGAAAATGAAAAAAAAGCAAGCCATAGAATTAGGGAACATATTCTCAAAACACATAACACATATCTCAAAAAAGATTTTATTCCATATACATGAAAAATATATAGAAATCAGTAGATAAACAACCCAATTTAAAAGGGGATCAGAGGGGTGCCTGGGTGGCTCAGTCGTTAAGCATCTGCCTTCAGCTCAGGTCATGATCCCAGGGTCCTGGGATGGAGCCCCACGTCTGGCTCTCTGCTCAGCGGGAAGCCTTCTTCTCCCTCTCCCACTCCCCCTGCTTGCGTTCCCTCTCTCGCTGTGTCTCTCTCTCTCTCTGTCAAAACAAATAAATGAAATCTTTAATTAAATAAAATTTAAAAGGGGACAGGAATAGATTCTGCCCACAAAAAAGTAGTTTAGTGAAGTGTAGTTTCCTTCCTGGGAATTTACCCATGGTAAATGAATAATTACATCCCATCAAAGACTTGTATATGCATGTACAAATGTATGAAAGTTTTTCCAATCATGTACTAAAGTTTACAGCAAATTCTACTGATAATCTCCCCCAAAATAAAAATAATTCAAATATCCCCACAATGGGAGAATGAATAACCAATCTTAGTGTAGGAAAAGTTTTAACAGTGCAAAAAAGCACTAAAAATGAAAGAAAAATTATCAACTGGATTTCACCAAAATTAAAATGTTCTGCATTTTTCTGATATCTATTGATGTTAAGCATCCTTTTATGCACAAATTGGCTGCATCCATACGTATCATGGAAATGTAAATTAAAACAAGATTAAGAACTATTTCACGTTTAAAAGAAGACTAAGGATTTGGAAAAACTGGAAGTCCTGACTTCCCATCGGGAATGTAAAATAACATGACTACTTCAGACACCAGTTTGATAAGTTTTCATACAGTCAAACAGAAACTGGCCTCATGACTCATTCTTTCTCTCCTGGGATTTTACTCTATGTTAAATGAAAACTTGTGTCTACATAAAGACTTGTAGATAATGTGTAAATGTTCATAGCACCTTAACTCCTAATACCCTAAACTGGAAACAATCTAAATATTCCTTAATAGGAGAAAAAGTAAGAAATCTGTGGCACATTATTACAATGAAATATGACAAAGCTTTAAAAACAAACTACTGATACATGCAACAGCATGGATGAATTTCCAAATTTTTATTTTCAGTGAAAGAGATTGAGGTAGGAAAAGACATTAGGGCTCAAAGCTGACGGCCAAGAAAGAAATCTTGAGACATCTTTGGTGCAAAAAGGTGATTTTATTAAAGCACGGAGACAGGATGCGTGAGCAGAAAAAACTGCGCTGGGGTCATGAAGAGTGGCCTATTTTATACTTTCAAGTTGGGAGGAGGTTAGGGATAGCGTAAGTCTCTAAGGAATTTTGGAAGCAAAGTTTCCAGGACCTTGAGGGGGCTAACTATGGTGGGAAAAGGTCATTTATTACTGTCTAATAAAACCTGAGTTATGAGACCCTTCACATGTATTTCAGTGGGTCATATGCTTGGGGGATGATTGCCAACATGTATCTTGGGGGATAGAGATAAAGGAAGTTTCCAAAGGAATTTTTATATGTTAAAGTAGACTCACAGGGTCCTGGGGTTGGGCTAAGATTGCCTTTTGCCCTTAGCAATTTATTAATATGGATGTAGGTGAGTTCCTAGAGGAATGTCACTGTGTCTGTCTTAAGGACTTGTCAGTGGGCTGTAAGTAGTAGGAAATTTAATAATTTTTCTTCTGCCTTTGTTTCCCACATCAGAGATCATCCATGTATTTAAAAAGTTCAAACTGAATTATATGCCTTTCGTGAAAGTCAAGATTAAGCAAAAATAGTCTATGATCACAGAAATTGGATCAGAGATTGACTTTGGGGTGGAAATTGACTGGAAAGGAGCATAAGAAAGCTCAGGGCTAAAAGAAATGTTCTATATCTTGACCGGATTGGTGATTACTTAAGTTTATATGTATGTCAATGCTCACTAAACTCCATACTAAAATTTGCGCATTTTTGTTCATGTAAATTATATATTATGAATAAAAATATTTTTATTATGTTATGTTAGTCACTGTACAGTACATCATTAGTTTTTGACGTAGTGTTCCATGATTCATTGCTTTCGTATAACACCCAGTGCTCCATGCAGAGCGTGCCCTCTTTAATACCCATCACCAGGCTAACCCATCCCCCCACCCCCTCCCCTCTAGAACCCTCAGTTTGTTTCTCAGAGTCCATCGTCTCTCATGGTTCGTCTCCCCCTCCTATTTCCCCCCCTTCATTCTTCCCTTCCTTCTCCTAATGTCCTCCCTGCTATTCCTTATGTTCCACAAATAAGTGAAACCATATGATAATTGACTTTCTCTGCTTGACTTATTTCACTTAGCATCATCTCCTCCAGTCCCATCCACGTTGATGCCGAAGTTGGGTATTCAACAACAAATGTTGGAGAGGTTGTGGAGAAAGGGGAACCCTCTTACACTGTTGGTGGGAATGCAAGTTGGTACAGCCACTTTGGAAAACAATGTGGAGGTTCCTCAAAAGATTAAAAATAGAGCTGCCCTATGGCCCAGCAATTGCACTCCTGGGTATTTACCCCGAAGACACAGATGTAGTGAAAAGAAGGGCCATATGCACCCCAATGTTCATAGCAGCAATGTCCGCAATAGCCAAACTGTGGAAAGAGCCGAGATGCCCTTCAACAGACGAATGGATAAAGAAGATGTGGTATATATATACCATGGAATATTACTCAGCCATCTGAATAAAAATATTTTTATTTTTTATTTTATTTATTTATTTATTTATTTATTATATTTTATATTATATCTTATAATATAGAATATATAATATTCTATATTATAAAATACAGTTATTTTTTAAATTTTGTGGTATTTGTGGCATTTTATAAGTTGTATAATTTCTTTTCTCATTCTAATGGATATTTGGTTTATACTTAACTTTATATTTGTGATTTTACATTCTTTCTCTGAAAGATAGCTCCCATGATTATATAAGCTTCAGGCCCCAGAAAAGTAAATACGGGGAGGACCTACCGGTAGCGGCCAGACAGCCCAGATTCGCGAAGGGTCTCGGCGTGCCGCGGCCAGCAGGCACCCGGCACGCCCGCCCCGCCCCCACGACGCCCGAGAGGAAGGTCAGCTCCCCGGAGGGGGCGTCGAAGGAGGAGCCCAAGAGGAGGTCGGCGAGGTTGTCAGCTAAACCTGCTCCTGCAAAGTGGAAACGAAGCCAAAAAAGGCGGCAGGAAAGGATAAATCTTTAGACAAAAAAGTGCAAACAAAGGGCAAAAGGGGAGCAAAGGGAAAACAGGCTGAAGTGGCTAACCAAGAAACGAAAGAAGACTTACCTGCAGAAAACGGAGAAACTAAAAATGAGGAGAGTCCAGCCTCCGATGAAGCAGGAGAGAAAGAAGCCAAGTCTGATTAATACCATAAACCATGTCTTACCAGTGGTCCCTGTCGCCCTTCTTGTACAATCCAGAGGAATATTTTTATCAACTAAATGCAAGTTTTTTAGTAGCTCTAGAAACATTTTTAAGAAGGAGGGAATCCCACCTCATCCCATTTTTTAAGTGTAAATGCTTTTTTTTAAGAGGTGAAATCATTTGCTGGTTGTTTATTTTTTGGTACAACCAGGAAATAGTGAGATATTGAATGTGGGAGGCTTTGATTGTCTTGGGTGTCAGCTCAACATTCCATAGCTGGGGTAGTTTTTATATCCTATAATACCAAGCATACTAGATGGCAATTTGGAGTCGGTCGTGCATTTACTATGTCTTGAATATTTTAAATTACTTCTATTCCCATGTTGTGTTTGGTAGAATTGTTTCCTAAAGAAAACCACTCCTAGATCTTGGCTCTCCCGGTCCGAATTCTTGTGCACTCTGTAACATCTTGGTCGTGGTAGTCCGGTTTTCCTAGTAACTCTGTTAATGTGCTGTGCAAGATTGAGAATCTGAGTATGTAGTATATATATTAAATTGTGAATTAATGAGACTTAACAATGTAACAGTGTATCAGCATTTGAAGATCTTGGTACTTGATATACTGTTAAGGAAAATTTGCCTCCAAATTTTAAGCTGGAAGGTCACTGGAATAACTTTTAGAAAAGAATCACAACTACATGGTTTTTTTAGATTTTTGGTACGTATGTTAAGAATTGTGTACAAATTGAAACGTCTGTACTGATCCTCAAAACAACCAATAAAAAATTAAGGATTTTGTGAAGCACATAAAAAAAAAAGTAAATACAAATTTGTGTGTGTGTGTGATTGCAAATCTTTTTCTACAAATATGCTTCTTTCAGAAATTCTTTCCTCCTTTCTTCTTCACTCAATCCAAAGTCATTATTGGGACTTTTTCCTTTTTTTTCTTCACCTCTATTCTTCAAATTCAACCATTCTCATATACATCTTACTCCTCTAATGGAGTGACTTTTATGAAACCATTACTTTTATGAAACTTTCTTTAATAACCCAGAAAAATATATGTGTTTCAGTTTCTTTTTCTTTTTTTAAATAATTTTTTAAAGATTTATTTCTTCATTTGAGAGAGAGAGAGCTGAGGGAGGGGCAGAGGGAGAGGGAGAGAATCCCCAGTAGACTCCCCTCTGAGTGGAGAGCCCAATTCCGGGCTGGATCCCACCACCCCGAGATCACGACCCGAGCCAAAATCAAGAGTTGGATATTTAACTGACTGAGCCACTCAGGCGCCCCTTCAGGTTTTTTTTCTTATATTTCCATTTACATATATCACTTTTTTACATGATCATAATTATACATATTAGCCACTTTATCTCTTCCACTATGCTGTGTGCAGGAACCCTCTTTTCATTCTCTTTTGGCACAATCATAATCTTTGACATCTACATCTACTTCATCTCTTCAAAGCAATTTCTTCCATTCTTTACAGGGCAATTTACCAGGTACTAGAATATGATGCAAATATCAAGAGATCACTGCTTTCATCTGGTCTCTTTCTTGCAGTCAAATGTTCAGAATTATCATCTATATTCATCGTTTCTCAAACAACTTAGGTTCACAATGTATGGATCACTTTATAAATTTATTCACAAAGTAAAGACTGAAAGTAAGAATTCAAGCAAATCGGTTGGTAAGGGGCATTCAAGATAAAGGAAATGGTTTGTGTAAAGGCTGGAAATAAGAAACACAAAGTGGTTTAAGACATGTAATTTATGGCTAGAATGCAGGGAGTTTTAGGAGAGAGGTGGGAATTATGGTCAGGACTTCAGTAGCTTTAAACACAAGGGCAAGGAGTTTTTGTATATAATCCTGGGGGTTTTTCTTTAGTATGTAAGTAAAAGTCAGTTAAAAAATATTCATGGACTATTTACTAAACAGTTGATCACTGCCTCCATGGAATACACCATTTGGTGGAAAAGACAGACATTAAATAAATAATAAAACTACAATTAATAACATTATCTTACTCTGTGGAAAATATATTCATAACAGCTTATGAATATGGTTGTCATAACCTAGGCTTGTGGGTCAAGAAATGACACTCCGTTTTCTTTGTCCAGCACTATTTTCTCCAACATCTATAGCTGTGCCTGATACATAGAGATACTCAACAATTTTTGCATGAATAAACAAATAAATACTTGAGCTCTAGCAATTGACTTAGAGTTAGTTAAATAAATAGAGGATAGGTATTTAGCCAGGAAGGAAAACAACTACAGGTATAAAAGCCTAGGAGCTTGAGGGAGTCTGGTATATTCAAGAAACTGGGAAAAACCCAGTAGAGCTCAGGGGGAGAAAGCAATATAAAGAATGTTAGGAGATGAGGCTGGAGAGGGACATAGAATTTGTATCATACAGACTATTATAATCCATGTTAAAAATTCCAGAATTTATTTCAAGGCAATGGAAAATCATTGATTAGTTTGTATCAGGGAAATTACGAGATTTTTTGCAATTTTAAAAGATAGTTTTAGCATTATTGTGGCGATTCAATATGTGAAGATTGGGAGGTAGCCACAGTAGATGAGTTGTTGTGAAGATATCAGTTAGAGTCTATTTGTTCATTCTAGGAAAGAAGGCAGTGAAGTTGGGACATGGGGTGTGGCAATGAGGATGGAAAATAGCAGATGGATTGAGGAGGCTTGGGGAAGTAGGATCGAAGGGATCTGAACATTGCTGAGTGAGGGAAATCTGGAAGGAGCCAAGGATAACTAATGGGATAATATATCGTACAATTCGGTGAATGGAGGTTTAGCAAAATTGCAGAAGACATAGATTTTGAATATGTTCTTTTGAGATTCCTATGAAATTTTCAGGTAGACTCTTTGAAGTTGACAGTTGTACATAAATATACCAAAGATTGTCTGAACTGCAGAGATAGATTAGGGAATGCACTTGTGTTCCATACTCTGGAAGGAGAGGAGTTGTCTTAGGAAAATAGAGGTATAAAAGGAAAGGACTCAGGACATAAGTCCCAAGGAGCTCCCATATTTAATGAACAGGTCCTTAGAAACACAATTCCAGCACAAAGATAGAAGACAGGATGTCAGAAATATCAGGGGAATAAAATGTGTTTTGTAAAAGGAGAAAATGATCAAAGTTCTTTAAGTTAAAAAAGTGCTAAACCTTACTGTAGGTAGGAGATTTCTATCAGCTGCCTGGATGTATAAATCAAACCAAAGGGTTTATGGCAAAACCTCTGGAAGAAACCCAGGCCTCATACATTGCCATGTACAATGACGATGTAATATTTGATGTGCGTGGACTTGAAAAAAAAAAGAAAGGAACACCTACTGGGATTATGATTCTCCCACTTTACAAAGTCTCCCATATTTAAATAGTACTGAGGCAGTCTATAAATACATATTAAATTGGATCTTTAATCTTGCCTTTTGGAAACAAATTGCTCACTTATATGAGTTAAATTATGCTCCACAAAAAATAATAAAAAATATAAAATAATTTTAATATAACAAAAAGAGTTTAAAATATCCATTGTTTAAAATTGGCAAATAAAAAATGTAAAGAAGGAAAAAAGCACTCATAATGAAGCATCCAATGAAAACCATTATTGGTATCTTTATATATGCATTCATTACACTCATACAATTAATATATTAATACATTATATATATGAATGTGGTTAATATCATATAGTAGAATATATTTTTCAACCTGTAGTTAGGAATTTCTGAATATATATATATGCTTTATTAATAAATAATGAAACTAAAAAAAGAAACTAAAAAATAAATAAATAAATAAATAATGAAACTGACTTGTTAACATTTACAACATGAAGATAGGAATCACGATATCCTTCATTATAATAAATAATAGGTCTTCAATAAACACTATAGTAAATAATAGGTCCTTAATAAATCTTTCTAACTGGTTGATTCCCCCCCCAAAGACAAATAAGAATAATAACAAATTATTTTTCAGTGATAGAATGAACCTTAAAGAAAGTCTGCAGCTAGTGTTTCTCAGCTTTTTTTTGGTTTCCTGCATTAAGGAGTTTGCAATGAAAACACACGTACACACACACACACACACACACACACACACACACACTATAACTGGGTGATCATGGGTTAACGCTCATTCTATATAAAAGTTGATTTACTGTAGTCAATTCTTTTTTTTTTAATTTTTTATTTATTTATCTGACAGAGAGAGAGAGAGAGCAAGAGAGAGAACATAAGTAGGGGGAGTGGGAGAGGGAGAAGCAGGCTTCCCGCCGAGCAGGGAGCCCGATGCGGGGCTCGATCCCAGGACCCTGGGATCATGACCTGAGCTGAAGGCAGATGCTTAATGACTGAGCCACCCAGGCGCCCCCAATTCTTGATGTTTTTAGTAAATCGATTTTTATTTTGTATCATGTTTGTTTTCTCTACTATTTATAACTTCAGTTGGCAGTTCTGTGCTATTTTCCTCAGGAATGAATTTACTAAAAACTTTAAAAATTGTCTACAAATAAATTAACTTTTAATTGAAAATTGAAGAGCAACAGAAAATGTAGATGGATGCAAGAAGAAAATTGAGATCCTTCTATTTTTATTACATTTGTGTTCTGGAGCAAAACTATTCACTTCAAATAGAAAGTGCAACTGTAAATAAAACACAAATAGTATCCAGACAGAGCAGTTATCAGATGAAGATTGCATCTCAGCACAAAGCTTCATCAGTGTTAAAACTGATTCTCTCTAGGAGGGGAATGTGAAGATTTATTTGCCATATTAAATGTAAAGACCACATATTCTTACCCTTGTAAAAATAGGTCAGGCTTCAAAAAAGACATTTTTATGCTTAAAGTTACAAAACAAACAATTCTCACGGGCATTGTTTTGTTTACTTAGTTTTAGTTGCATTTACTATGGGTGAAATTCGAAAGATTTATGGGACTAGCTAGAGGCAGAAGTCATAATGGCTAATGCAACTTCATCCTAGCAAAACCTATTTCTCAACGAGGCATAAGGTTAAGATAAAACAAACAAACAAAAAATGTAGTATGTAAGAGATGAGTGTTATGGGACTTTAAGCAAAGTTCCTTTATACCATACTGTGCCCTTTTCAGTTCCTTGTCCTCTAAACATCATTGGCAACTCAAGCATGTACCAATTCATTTATTGACTCTATAAATGATTATAGTGGTTTAGACATTCTTTCCTGACTTGCCACAAGGTGAAATTAATAGACAATGCTGATTTACTACTGACCTTTCTGGTTTGAAAAAGAAATGGAGTCTACCATACACCTAAAAAGAGGGCTTACAACATAAGAAGCTCTCCCTACATACTTACTATATAAAAGAACAAATCTTTTTTTTGTGGAATACTACATCTTTTAAAAAATTTTTTTATTGTTATGTTAAAAAAGAACAAACAACTCTTATTAGTAAGAATATTTTCTTTTTTTCATATCTTGCTATGCAGTTAACACAGACACACACAAAATCTGTTCCTGGAACAATCAGCCAGTATATTTGGGTGCGATAGAATATCTCAGTGTATAAAAACATAATGGAAAACATTTGCATCTTCATAAAGTTCTTCTTAGGCTCTTCCTCTATGTGTTACTGCATCTGTTCTGTGTGTTCTAACATGGCTACAGTCCCTATCTTTTAAATTTCCCCACTAGGGCAAATACACCATAATTAATGCAAAGGATATAATCATCTGCGTATTCCCTTTTAAAGCAATTAAAGCTAATAGATTTTTCTAAGACTTTGATATAAACGCAAAAGTTGACCAAAAAATGTTCTTAGAAGGGAGAGTCCAAGTCCAGGAAATGCTAACTCTGAACAGACTTGCAGTCTGACCACACTGTGTATGGCTTTCCCCCCAGACACCCACTAACACGTCCATAGATTTAGTTTTCTCTTCTGAAAAGTGAGGTGATTGCACTAAATGATTACTGGACTCCTTCCTCACCTGTAAAAATATTTTGAAATTATTTATGTAAACATGAGCTTTAAAAAGTCCTTCACTAGAAGCTGTTGACCATAACATGGTATAAATGTAACCCTTCCTAGGAAAGGAATAGGGGAGTTAAAAGTATCTGACGACCAGGGCTCTTTTTAGACCAAAATTCTTGTTATTATAGTTTCATGAGATGGACACTGATATTTGCTTCGAGTTCTGTGCACTAACGTTCGTATTGAACAGCAACTACAATTCTAGTGGGAAAATAATAGCTAAGATTTATTTTTCTTTTGTTAATGGACTGGGATCCTGCTCCATATAAAACATGCAATCTGTGACAAGTTATAATTCAGACTTTAACTTTTCAATTCATGCCTTTACAATTCTATAAGAATATTATGTAGAAACAAATATATCTTTAACTCTCCCCTAACCTTGGTAATTTTCTTTTTATGGGCCATAGGTTCAGAGCCTTTGGCAAGCAATAGCATCAACCTTAAATTTAATAACACTGTTTGTATTGATTATATTTATTGCAGCTACCTTTAATGAAAAGTGATGCTTTCTCTCCATTTGCATCAGTGATATATATTTTCCTTCTAAAGTAGATTTAAGCAAAAGAGAAAGTGAATTGATTTTTAACATATTAAATTGCTAGAAGTACAGGTTATATGTGGATAAAATAAAAAACGGTGGAAGTGATAATTAGATGTCTGAAGATATATGGAATACATAGGTTTGGAAGTGGATGTGATTTATCTGCAGCTCTCTTAAACCATGTCTGATCTCTTAGATAATCGTAGTAACCCTCTACCAGTTGGCTTCCAATATTATTCTTTTGCTTACTATAGGAAAATTCTCTTTCACTGAGAGCCAACTACATGGCTGGTTATATGTTGGATTTTGGAATTGACTGTGGAATGGTGTTTTTTTAGCTTTTGGTTCAATTGAAAAGCAGAGGTATCTGAGCTAATCAGAGTTTGTAAATGGGCAAACCACCTCAGGGTCTGTCCCATTACCTCTCAAGTATCCTGTATTGAGAGGTATCCGAAACAAGGTGTTGCATTTCCTTATGTATATTCTTTTATATGAGGGACAGAGATGTAAATTTGAGTCATTTCTTTTTTGGTAGCAGTTGTAAAATACCTATCAACATTTTAAACCAACGTAGTTTTTTCCTCAAAATTCTATTTCTAGGATTTCAGTCTACCAAAAAAACTATTACAGATTAGCTATGATATAGATGTAAGGGTGTTTATTGAAGCCTCATGTGTATAGTAATAATTGGAGATTGAGCAAATTTCCTTCTTCTTGAAATATTTTCTACTCTTGGATTCAGAGATACCTCCTTCATTCTTCTGGTTTCCCTCCTGCCTCCCAAGCTACTCCTTCCAGGCTTTGCTGTTTCTCTTCATCACCTCAAACTCCTAATGATAGAGTGCCTCAGGGCAAACTTCTTTCAACTTTTTCTTGATCAACTATTTATGCCTTGATATTTCTAGCAGCCTTATAACTTTAAGTACCCTTGAACCATTAATGATTCACCTCTTTTTCTTTCTTAATCATTCGTTTCCTCTGAAATCAATGCTTATACGTTTGACTGATCACTCTACACGTTCACGCCTAGCTACCAAACATCTCAAACTTAACATGCCCAAAACCAAGCTCTTGATTTTGTAACTTCTTCCTATTTCTCTAGCCTAGTGACTGCATTTTACCAAGCTGAAGTCATATTTTATTAGATTTGTTCTTCCAACCACTGCCACATCAAACCTGTCACAAAATTCTGTTTGTTCTTTGTTCTATATTCAAACTATTCCACAATAAAACAAAAGCCATTTCAGCACCATCATATGTAAATGGAAGTGTTCAAAGATTTTCCCTTTGAGATCAGAAACAAGATAAGGTTGCTAGTCATCACCACCTTCCATTCTTAGCCAGCTCATTAAGAATCAGAAAGAGGAAAAAGGATGGCAGATTATATTCTTGTATATGTAGAAAATCCTAAATAAACTGCTAACAAATGATTAGTATCTATATGAAAGTTTTTCTAGGTTACTGGTTTCAAACTCCATCGTATTTCAAAGTGCCAGGCACAAAGTTGGGAAAAAATATACTATTACATCAAAAATAAAAAGTACCTAAGAATAAACCTAACAAAACTTGTGCAAGTTCTTTTTAGAAAATGATAAAAGCTTACTAGATACAGTAAAGAGGATTCAAATATGCTATGTTATAAAGATGTCATTTCTTTCCATTTTGTTATATAGATGCATTGAAATTACGTGTGATGGTTAATTTTGAGTGTCAGCTTGACTGGCCATGGGGTACCCAGGTTGACCATTTTTTCCGAGTGGGGTTGTAAGAATGTTTCTAGATGAGATTAGCATGTCAACCAGTGGCTAGAGCAAAGTAGATTGCCCTCCCCATTGTGGATGGTCATCATCCAATCCATTGAGGGTCTGAATAGAACAAAATGTGGGGGTTATTTCCCTCTTTTTTCTTGCTTCACTGCTTGAACTGAGACACCATATCTCATCTTCTACCCTCAGACTGGGATGATTTACACCAATGCAGACCCTGGCTTCACAGGTCTTTGAATTTGGATTGCTTTATACCACCTGCTTTCTTGAAGTCTTTAGTTTGCAGATGGCAGATTGTAGGGTTCCTCAGCCTCCATAATCTCATGAGCCAATTTCTCATAATAAATCTCCTTTTATATACATAAAGCTTTTATTCTTCAGACAGATTATGAGAGTACTGTTCTGGCATAGATGGAAACCCTTGCGCATGTGCATCAGGATCCACATGTAAGAATGTTCACAGCACCATTGCTGGAATAACTGAACCCTGACAACAACCCAAGGGTACTTTACTCATAGAATGGATGAATGAATATTTTTAGCATATTCATGAAATTTTATATGACACTGAACAAAATTTACTGCTGGAAAATGGAAAAATGATATACAAACATATAGAGTAACACCTTCAATACAAAATTCTTACCAAGAATATGTTAAAATTCTCATGATGATTGTATTAGTTCTCTAATTAGTTCTCTCATCACCACAAGCTTAGTGGCTCAAAATGATACAAATTTATTATCTTACAGTTTCTGAGGTCAGAAGTCTGAAATCAGTTTCACTGCTTAAAATCAAGGTGTCAGCATGCATCTGTTCCTTTCTTTTTCCAGCTTCCAGAGGCCACCAGCATCCTTGGCTCATGGCTCCTTCCTCCATCATCAAAGCTAGCAGTGTGCCATTTTCAAATCTCTCTCTGCTTCCATGTCACATTGCCTTCCATTTCTTTGATCCTCCTGCCTATCTCATATAAGTCCCTCTATGTTTACATAGGACCCACCTAGATAATCCAGGCTAATTTTCCCATCTCAAAATCTTTAACTTAGTCATATCTTCTAAGTCCCTTTTGCCATATAAGGTAACATAGCCCCAAGACATTTAGGGGAGAGGTGGGCCAGGCATTATTTAGCCTACTACAGTGATGTATCAAATTAAATTGGCTACCAAAAGCACTGAAATTTTCAAGTTGAAGAGAAAAATTATCTCCAAAACACTTGATCAATATCTATGTGAACATAGTGAGAAAGAAAATATCTCTGTTCAAAAATTTGCATTTTACCATCACTAACAAATAATAATTAGCACCTCAGCTTTGGAGAATAAACGAACTAACTATAGGCTCCTGTCAGCTACCAGTGTCTTTTGTTTGATAATCCCATCAAATAGTACTTTTAAAAAATTTGATGTATAGGGTCCTTTTTCCATTTACAAAAATTTTAACGACTTTTTATATCCCTATACTTAACTCTATTCAGGAATTTCCTACATAACCTCAAAATGCCCCTAGTGTAGAATTCAGGGGCTAATGCTTTTAAGAAATATTTATTTCAAGCTAAGTGTTCTATACAAAGGTCAAAATATATTTATGAGTTGTCTTATTATAAACTTCTGATACCCATTCATTCAGTCATTTATTTCATCATTTTTTTCCATAAACATTCATTGATTCTATTTGTGCCAGGAATTAGGGTAGCATGTGGGGATATATCATATAAAATGTAACATACTTATCCTTAATTTTTCATTCAAGTAGCATAAGAATAAAAGGAGAAAGATTATTATTATAAGCAGAAAGAGACAAATGTATTTTGCAAAGAATCTTGAGTTATGAACCCATTCTAATAAAAACAGAATAAGACTCTTGGGTGATTCAACTAGGCTTCAAGGAGGAGGTGACACTTCATGATGACTCCACAATGCATGGACAGTAACATGCAGCTGGGCAAGGCCAGGGAAAGTCATTCTTAACACAAAGAACAGCATTTTTTTTCGCCCGGGAACATTTATCTGAAGACATTGCTGGCTGTCATAATGGAGGTTGTGGGCAGGAATGCTATGGGTATCTAGGGGGTTAAGATTGTGGATACTGACAAGCCTCCTATAATGCACAGAACAGCCCCCTGCAGCAAAGAATTAGTCAGTTTAGGTCAATGGTGCCAAATTTGAGAAAGCCTGTCCTAAGCTTTGCGGGAGTGAGAGAGCATGTCCTGTTCTGAAATCACAAGAAGCCCTGTTTATGGCTGTGATTTATTAGGACCACACTACATATTTTACCGTTTGAGTGTAAGGCCAAGTTGAGATGAAATGAAGAAATACATGGTGAGTGGTAGGGAGAGGCTTTAAAGAAAGGATTAAAAAGTGGAAATAGTAATAAAAAACTTTCATAAGGATATGAAGCAAATGATGAATGAATATTATCAACAAAATATTGTCATTAAAGAAAAGTCCCCCAAAACAAATTATTTAAGAAATGAATTTTAAACAATATGCACAGGTTTTGGGTACATTCCAAAAAAAGTCTAAAGTAATTATATTTAGAAAAATATAATTTTTGCAGTCACCACTATGGAAAGCTGGTTTGGTTGATGACTGTATTCCAAAATTAAGCATCTAAATTCTTCCAGTTTGAATATATATGTTAAACTATGCACTGCTGTTTCGGAGCTATGTTAGTATTATTATTTTCAAGATCTCAGTATTCTTTTAGCCTCATATAACTAGTATACACATATTTCTTGCGAACTTCCAGGAAATGATTTCACAAACTAAAAGATAATTTGATCATTTGGTATCAACATCATGTTTTAGTGGCCCCAAGACAAAGTGTTCAAGGTCTGAGTGTTCACAAATCACCAGCTGCAATATCAGAAACATGTCGAATATTTTCCATTGTTATGACTACTGTGGAAAAGTTTAAGACGCCAAGTCAACTTGAAGTAAAATTCAGAGATTTTATTATTCAGTCAGCACCTAAAAGCTATCAAAATTGTGTGGGTGTTTGGATATTGTTTTTTTAAAATGAAGAGAAAACTCTATGTTAGTGCACAGTCCCCTTGGAGAAGTAACTTGTCAATTATGCTGAATAGTGGCATGGTTTTCAATGTGTAGAAAACAGACAGGGACTGACCTTAGACTCCTTGAAGCAATGAGCTCAGCTGGTTCTAAACCCAGTTCCTTAGGGTGTCAAGGCGGCTGATAACCCTCTGCATTAACTAGCTCCTGTGTGTGTTTCCTTCTATTGATGTCCTATATGGTGCTTTCTCAGACAGAAGCCAGCAGTCACAGGTTAGTGTCCTTGGAGTTGCAACTTTAGAAAATGCCATTGCAATTTAGCAACAGTGATCAAAAGTAACTACCTCATGTCACTAGGATCCAGTTCTAGTTTTAACACTAACCCCAAATAAGTAAAGAACACCATGTTCAGAGGAACTATTTCGTATAAGACTTAACTTTTAAGTCTGATGAATCTGTGGGTGAAAAATATTCTTTTTGATCTGAGTTCAGTGGTTGTTACCTCCTATCTGAAAAGAGTTAGTGGAATAGATCATAAATTAGATCAGAATGTTAAACTGAGAAGGTACAGGGAATGATTTTTCAGAAAGTCTGGTTTCAGAAAAAGTCGCATTCAGAAACAGTCCAGTTTCAAAACCACGGGCAACAGCCTGCAGAAGAGAAGGGAGTAGAAATCTGACATTTGTGGGAGTCCCTCCTTTTGATCAAAATTCCCTTTCTTTAGTCTCAGGCATCTGAAAATCAGCTTTCATCCCTTAATTCTCATTTTCTTCTGAGATTTTTTCATAAGTCTACATAACACTTTTCCCTTTAGACAAACCCTGCCGAGCTGCCAATCTCATGGGCATCCATGCTAGTCTGATGATCTGCAGCTGACAGATAGAAGTCTGAATTCTTGGTTCCTATGGTTGGAGGTATATTATGCAGTTATCGACTTTCTTCCCTCAAAGTCAATATCAAAATTTATTTAAACAAGAAATGGTGTTCAAACAAATTCAATTTTGATCGAGAAGTGTAAATCAATGCATCATATCTATCGGTATATATATATATATATATATATATATATATATATACATATATATATATATACACACACCCACTCATACACAGACACTGTTTATATGATAAAATAATTCTGGGGATAAAATGAAATGATCACATATAGATCTTTTATGCTTGACTGGAAAAAGAGATGATTTGATAATGTTTGATAATGTTTGATAATGTTACTTATAAATATTTCCAGCTCATTTACTCCTTTTATTAATAACTTATAATAGGACCAATGTGTTAATCTAAAAATTAAAACTGAGATCTTCAAAAAGTTAATAAAAAAGATTTAATAATTTGTGGTATCACAAGTTGGTTTTTATTGGATACTCATGCCTTTACGGCTGACCTTCTCTGAGACGTTATTATTCACATACTCTAGGATTTCATTTACTAATATGTTTTGAAATGGCCGAGGAAAGCATCTATTGATTAGCAGTTTTAAACATTAAATAGTCTTTAAATATTTAGTATAAGAAGTGCCCAGACTCTCTCCTTTCAAATAAAGCAGTTATACTGGCATGTCACGATGCATTGAATTTAAAAGAGAAATTTTACATCTCTTCTTTGCCACTGACCTCCGGCAGTCAGAAGAGTGCCGAGCTGCAAGAGGCGGCTGGGACATGCAGGCATACTTGGGAGGAGATGTTCCAGCCACAGTGCGTTTACTATGAAAGAAGGGGAGAAGGAATTTAAACAGCTAGCCGTTCCCATCACAGAATCTACTTTAAAATTGACAATTAGTTGATCTCTTTTCTCTACGATGGTTTATCCCCTCAAGAAGCTTCATGCAAATATATTCTCTTTGGTTCTGTCTCACTGGTCCATCAAAAAACCCCAAAGAATATCACTTAGGTTCCAGCCAGTACCCCTCCTCTAAAAGCCAATAAGATGGAAAGAATTTGGGTGCAGAAAAGTGTGAATTAGGAGACTTGGTTAGCTCATACCTCCTCACTTGAACATTTTGAGTTTCCCCTTCTATAGTAAGAATGCACTGGATGAGCTATTGGCCTCTTTCTTTGTCTAGGCTTCTAGGGATTCTTCTTTTTTATTAAGTTTTTATTTTAATTCCAGTATAGTTAGCAGTCAGTGTTATATTAGTTTCAAGTGTGCAGTATAGTGATTCAACACTTCCATACATCACCTGGTGCTCACGTCAAGTGCACTCCTTAGTCCGCAGAATCGATTTCCCCCGTCCACCCACCCACCTCCCCTCTGGTAACCATCAGTTTGTTCTGTATAGTTAAGAGGTGGTTTCTTGGTTTCTCTATTTTTTTTCTTTTGCTCATTTGTTTTGTTTCTTAAATTCCTCATATGAGTGAGATCATATGGTATTTGTCTTTCTCTGACTGACTTATTTCTAAACTTCCAGGATTCTTAACAGATTAGGAGAGGATTTACTGTGACGCAAATCAAACCTTAGATTGAAGTTTCAACTATGCATTGGGGAAGATCCTTGCAATATGTTATAAGGTCATAATTTTGTACCTTTCACAAGAGTAAGACATTTTAATTGCAGTTGGTAAAATACTTGTCTCTGTCACATTCCCCTTTGTGTCAGGAGTACTGGTGAAATGGATATTTTGTATTAGTGATTTGGGATTTCTCTTTTTTAAAGAAATCCCAAAATTCTATGAGCCTTAGGCTCCACGAAAAATAGATTCTTCCTTACTTAAGATGTCTATACTTTCCTTTTCTGGATATCTGTAAACATAAGAACACATTAAAGTAGTTCAGCCCATCGTAATAGTAATAGCGAAATTGGAATGAATAACTTCCCTGGGCTCCTTTTCATCCAAAGGTTCTTTTTACCTTAATACAGTAGGAATGTTAGTTATCAGATTCTGTGGACCATATTTGTATCCAAACAGCAATTATAACCCTAAATGGAATAAGAAGAATTGAGAATTGTCTTTCTTTGGTTAGCAGTCTGGGTTGCCGTATCTAGGAAAATACAGTATCCATGGCAACTTGATGTTCAACTTGTAACTTTTAAACATTTTGCCTTTTTCTTTACATTGTTATGACTTATAATCACACTAATGACCTCCCAGTTAGGCATTTTCTGGCCATTAATGACAGGCTCGATTAAAGGACCCTAGCTTCACCTGATACCACCAATGCTTTCCATTGGTCATTAATGTCAAGAAAATATCCAGTTTGAAGGTCATTATTGCTTAAATAGTAACTAGGAACATTATGCAAGGATAGCAATTAGGTTGTTTTTAGGCTATTTTAGAAAGTCCGTATAAACACCAGGATCAGACAAAACAACAATATAATGAGAGCCCAGGCCCCTGATGAAACTGAAGAAAAGGTAAAAATTCTCTTCAGGTTGTTGGCCTTTTAAAAATAGCTTTGAGACTTTAATGATGTGAGAGCTATATACAGTCTGGAATTATTAACTTGCTTACTCTTCCTCATCTCCCATTAAGATTCCACCCACTCTTCTAGGAACTGTCTGCCCCAGAATACATTTCCTGCTGTGTTAATTACCTTGCAAAGTCAGGAGTATCACTGGCCTGTTTATGTTAATTGCCCTTGGTGGTTTTACAAGTGAGAAGAAGAGAACCAAAAATTAATTTGGAAAGCTCTGGAGTTCTACTGTGAACAATCAATTGGATTCATGTTTTAAAAATTTAAGAGTCATTAGGGTGTTTTGTTTTTCCTATACAAACAGCATACATTGTAACAGGAAGGGCAAGGGGCCATTTTGGCCACAATACACATTGTGTTCTTTCTGCTCTCATGACACCTATTTATCCACTTCACTAAAAAACCTCTAATCTGACCCCCACATTTTTCTTCCCCAAACAAAAAAATGTTTATAAGCTGCTCCCCCTCTTAAAAATGGAAACCTTCTATACCTTGCTCCCTTTATAGAAGTACCCTCTTATCCTTCCCTCAAAAGCAAGCTTTTGAAAACTATAGGCTGCAATCACCATCCTTATACCCTTTACTCCTTCATTCTTCAGTCGCCTAGAATCTATTATGTTATAGTTTCATTCCCATTACAAAATTCCCTGTGTAATCCCATTCTGATCTTTTTTTTTAATATTTTATTTATTTATTTGACAGAGAGAGACACAGCAAGAGAGGGAACACAAGCAGGGGGAGTGGGAGAGGGAGAAGCAGGCTTCCCGGTGAGCAAGGAGCCCGATGTGGGGCTCGATCCCAGGACGCTGGGATCATGACCTGAGCCGAAGGCAGACGCTTAACGACTGAGTCACCCAGGCGCCCCTCATTCTGATTTTTTTTTTTTTAAAAAAGATTATTTATTTAAGAGAGAGAGCATGCACACATGCTTGCACACATGGGGGAGAAGGACAAAGGGAGAGAGAATCTGAAGCAGACTCCGGATTCAGCACAGAGCCCGTCATGGGGCTCGATTTCATGACTGCGAGATCATGACCTGAGCCGAAATCAAAAGTCGGTGGCTTAACTGACTGAGCCACCCAGGTGCCCCTATTTCTGACCATCTTTTATATGCTGCTATCTATAGGACTCTGCTGCCCCTGGTTTCACTAGATCCCATTTTTAATGCTATTGTTATATATTCCCAAAGGACTGGTAGATCCTCAAGAGGAGGGGAGGATATTTATATCACTATTTGCTCACCTTATCTAGAACTTTCTCTTGAATATCAAAAACACCAATTAATACTTATTGATTGATTCTGTTTGTATTATTTTGACTCAGACAGCATTCATATTCTCCAGGGCAATGAAGTTTATGAACCTGTATATGACCAAACAGACCTTAGGGTTTCAAATTTTGGAATCTGTGTCTTTGTTGTTCTGAAAGCATTGGTTATATAATATGTCTGACTATTACCATGAGTTTAATGCATGTATGTGAAGGGGAGCAGAATTTTCCACCCCAAAACATGCCTCTCTAAGCATAAGAATTATCTTGAACTGGTTACTTTTAAGAAACAGCAGATGTAAGAAAAGCTCTGAAAGCTAGTAGAAGTTAACCTTTTGTAAGAGACATTTACATTTATAAGGGAAATCTCCATTTGTGATGGTATCTCCTCTGCACTCGGAAGAGGACAGAATCTCTAGAAACTCTTACAAATGGAGAAAATAGAAACTTAGATCTGCATGACAACCATACTTTTGTGTGATTTGCCTGAAAACCTCCCAAAATTTGCTCTCTATCCCCCAACATCTTCTTTTTTCTTTAGCTGGAGGCGGTATTCAAGGTGATGGTTTGGGCCCTTTCAAGGAGTTACTCAGTTTTCTTGGGTTTCTCCATTGTATATAGGAGGTTTACATGTTATTAAACTTCCGTTTGCTTTTCTCCTGTTATTCTTTTATTACAGAGGTGTCTCAGCCAAGAACCTAGAAGGGTAGAAGGAAAATTATATTTCCGCCCCTACACATATATGAAGTCTGTTCTTTTTAGTATTTGAATTCTGACTTAATCTATGGTCATCCTGTCTTTGTAATGCCAGGAGGCTCTCAGTTCTAATCTGTGCACCGAAAATTATCTCAAATAAAAAGATACATATTCATGAGAAAAGCACCGCTCATGGAGAAGAATAATGGCAAAATGAATGTCCATACTTGGCAAGTGCCATCCATATGGAAGAACTCTGGTCTATAGCTTAGAATATCAATTGACATTCCTTCAACCACATCTTATTCAGGCTAATATTATGTGAGGAGGATAATGAGTGCATGTTTTCTCTTTATTACAACCTTTATTAATATATGCTTCCAGAGACATCAAATATCATTTAAAACATTTTTCTTTATTATCTGATTGTTTCTATTTGTGTGTGTGTTGTTGTTTTCCCAATATATAAGAACCCATAATTTTGTCTAAGTTTTTGTAATCTATCTTGTTAGCCAGGCCATTACTGGGTTCTCATCCCAAGACTGAAAAGCAGTGATATAAATCAAACTGTACCCCTTAACCTTGAGAGAAGGTTTTTCTTCTCATCTTCAATCTTTTCTCTCACAGCTAATGCAGTCTTTTCAAGGAACAGATCAGGAAATCTGCCATTTTGGAATGTCACACTTGGGGTTACAATAATTTGCAGTTCTTACTGATGTGTAGCTTAGTGATAGAAGTCTGTACATGTAACGTGTTTATGTGATTCCTGAGAGCCTAAAAAATGTCCATTTGCTCGGATTTAGGAATTGAATTTGGAATATCTGATTGGTCTTTCTAGTAATAAAGATTTAAATCCTTGCTCTAAAAAGAATACAAAGCATAAAATAGTATCTGCTGAAATAAAAGCTTGGTTGACCTTTTGACTTCATATTAAAACTGTGTGAGCCCTCTAATTGCTCTGCTAGCATTTCTGGCATAGGTTATATCAATACATTATTCCAATATTGTTTGTTGTCCTATCTTGTCTATATTTACCACTATGTTATTTTTGACATTAATGTACCACACAGAAAATAAGTAGGAAAGAACAGGTCATTTTTGCAAATGCACTGTAATTTGTTAGCTTCTATGAATTATTTATCAGTTCTGCCTGTCATTTATTAGGATTTGTAGATATAGAGAACAAATGCCTCATTAATTTTAAAATATGCTTCTCTCTCCTTATTCTCTACAATAAGTTTTTAACATACAAAGCAGTGACAGTAACATGAGATCATGGACAATTAAAACAAAACACTTATTTAGGTCATAGACTAGTTTCATGTAAGCACTGAACTCTGATTTAGGAATCCTGGGTCCTAGTTTAGGCCTATTATTAACAAGATATCATTCCTAGGACTTATAGGTATTCTTGCTTGGCCCTAGTTTGCTCATGTGAAAAGTAAAGTACTGGGTCATCTCTCTTTCTCTCTCTCTTTCTCTCTTTTCTTTCTTTCTTTCTTTCTCTCTTTTCTTTCTTTCTTTCTTTCTTTCTTTCTTTCTTTCTTTCTTTCTTTCTCCTTTCCTTCTTTCTTTTTTGTTTCCAGTTTTTATTTAAATTCCAATTACTTAACATATCATGTGATACTAGTTTCAGGTATAGAATTTAGTGATTCATCACTTACATATAACACCCAGTGCTGATCATAACAAGTGCTCTCCTTAATACCCATCACCCATTTAACCCATCCCCCACCCATTTCCCCTCCAGCAACCCTCAGTTTTTTCTCTATAATTAAGAGTCTCTTATGGTTTGCTTTCCTCTCTTTTTTTTCCCCTTCCTCCTCATCTGTTTTTTTTTCCTTCATCTATTCATATGGTATCATCTTTCTCTGACTGACTTATTTTGCTTAGCTTAGCATAATCCACTCTAGCTCCATCCACATCATTGCAAATGGCAAGATTTCATTCTTTTTGATGGCTAAGTAATATTCCTGTGTGTGTGTGTGTGTGTGTGCACATTTGCACGTACATATCTACCACTTCTCCTTTATCCATTAATCAGTTGAGGGAAAATTTGGGTTCTTTCCATAATTTGGCTATTGTTGATAATGCTGCTCTAAACATCAGGGTGAACATGTACCTTTGGATTAGTGTTTTTGTATCCTTTGGGTAAATACCTAATAGTACAATTGCTGTGTCATGGGATAGTTCTATTTTTAACTTTCTGAGGAACCTCTATATTGGTTTCCAGTGGTTGCACCAGTTTGCATTCCCACCAATGGTGTAAGAGGGTTCACTTTCTCTGTATCCTTGCCAATATCTGTTGTTTCTAGTGTTGTTAATTTAGCCATTTTGACAGGTGTAAGGTGATATCTCCTTGTGGTTTTGATTTGTATTTCCCTGATGATGAATGATGCTGAGCATCTTTTCATGTGTCTGTTAGCCATCTGGATGTCTTCTTTGAAAAAGTGTTTATTCATGACTTGCGCATTTCTTAACTGGATTATTTATTTTTTGGTGTTGAGTTTTATAAGTTCTTTATAGATTTTGGATACTAACCCTTTATCAGGTATGTCATTTGCAAATATCTTCTCCCATTCTGTAGGCTGCCTTTTAGTTTCATTGATTATTTCCTTTCCAAAAGCTTTGCAGAAGTTTTTATCCTGATGAAGTCCCAATAGTTCATTTTTGCCCTTGCTTCCCTTGCCTTTGGCGATGTTTCTAGGAAGAAATTGCTGTGGCTGACATCGAAGAGGTGGCTGCCTGTTGTTCTCCTCTAGGATTTTGATGGTTTCCTGTATCACATTTAGGTATTTCATCCATTTTGAGTTTATTTTTCTGTATGGCTTAAGAAAGTGGTCCAGTTTCATTATTTTGCTTGTTGCTGTCCAATTTTCCCATCACCATTTTTTGAAGAGACTGTCTTTTTTTCATTGTATATTCTTTCCTACTTTGTCAAAGATTAGTTGACCATAGAGTTGAGGGTCCATTTCTGTTTTCTGTCTTCTATTCCATTGATCTATGTGTCTGTTTTTGTGCCAGTACCATACTTTCTTGATGACTACAGTTTTGTAATACAGCTTGAAGTTTGGAATTTTGATGCCTTCAGCTTTGCTTTGCTTTTTCAAGATTGCTTTGGCTATTTGGGGTCTTTTGTGGTTCCAGAACACTAGCTCTGTGAAAAATGTTGGTGGTATTTTGATAGGGATTGCTTTGAATGTGTAGATTGCTTTAGGTAGTATAGGCATTTTAACAATATTTATTCTTTTAATCCATGATCATGGAATGTTTTTCCATTTCTTTGTGTCATCTTCAATTTCCTTCATAAGTGTTTGGTAGTTTTCAGAGTACAGATCTTTTACCTTTTTGGTTAGGTTTATTCCTAGGTATCTTATGGGTTTTGGTGTAATTATAAAGGGGATTAATTTCTTGATTTCTTTTTCTGCTGCTTCATTATATGTGTACAGAAATGCAACAGATTCTGTATGTTGTTTTTGTATCCTATGACGTTACTGAATTCGTGTATCACTTCTAGCAATTTTTTGGTGGAGTCTTTTGCGTTTTCTACATATAGTATCATGTCCTCTGTGAAGAGTGAAAGTTGGACCTCTTCCTTGCCAATTTGGATGCCTTTTATTTCTTTTTGTTGTCTGATGCTGAGGCTAAGACTCCCAGTACTATGTTAAATAACAATGGTGAGGGGCGCCTGGGTGGCTCAATTTGATAAGTGTCTGCCTTCACCTTGGGTCATGATCCCATGGTCCTGGGATCAAGCCCCATGTCAGGCTCCCTGCTCAGTGGGGAGCCTGCTACTCCCTCTCCCTCTGATGCTCTCCCTGTTTGTGTTATCTCTGTGTGTCAAATAAATAAATAAAATCTTTAAAAATAAATAAATAAAAATAACAATGGTGAGAGTGGACATCCCTGTCCTGTTCCTGACTGTAGAGGAAAAGCTCTCAGTTTTTCCCCATTAAGAACTATATTAACTGTGGGTCTTTTGTATATGACCTTTATGATGTTGAGGTATGTTTCATCTATCCCTACTTTGTTAGGGAGTTTTTATCAAGAATGGATGCTGTACTTTGCCAAATGCTTTTTCTGCATCTGTTGAGAACATCATATGGTTCTTATCCTTTTTTTTATTAATGTGGTTTATCACATTGATGGATTTGTGAATATTGACCCATACTTGCAGCCCAGGAATAAATTCCTCTTGATCATGGTAATTGATTCTTTTAATGTACTGTTGGATTCAGTTTGCTAGTATTTTGTTGAGAATTTTTGCATCCATCTTCATCAGGAATATTGGCCTATAATTCTCTTTTAGTGGGGTCTTTGTCTGGTTTTGGAATCAAGGTAATACTGGCCTCGTGGAATGAGTTTGGAAGTTTTCCTTCCATTTCTTTTTTTGGAAAGTTTGAGAAAAATAGGTATTAAGTCTTCTTTAAATGTTTGGTAGAATACATCTGGGAAGCCATCTGGCCCTGAACTTTTGTCTGTTGGGAGATTTTTTTTTTTTATTATTAACATATAACATATTATTTGTTTCAGGGGTACATGTCTATGATTCATCAGTCTTACACAATTTACAGCACTCACCATACCACATACCCTCCCCAATGTCCATCACCCAGCCACCCTATCCCTCCCACCCCCCTCCATTCCAGCAACCCTCAGTTTGTTTCCTGAGATTAAGAATCTCTTATGATTTGTCTCCATCTCTGGTTTCATCTTGCTTCATTTTTCCCTCCCTTCCCCTTTGATCCTCTGTCTTGTTTCTCAAATTCTTCATATCAATGAGATCATATGATACTTGTCTTTCTCTGATTGATTTATTTCACTTGCATAATACCCTCTAGTTCTATCCACGTCATTGTAAATGGCAAGACTTTGTGGGTTTTTGATGGCTGCATAATATTCCATTGTATATATATACCACATCTTCTTTATCCATTCATCTGTTGATGGACATCTTGGCTCTTAGCATAGTTTGGCTATTGTGGACATTGCTGCTATAAACATTGGGGTGCATGTACCCCTTCAGATCACTACACTTGTATCTTTGGGGTAAATACCCAGTAGTGCAATTGCTGGGTCATATGGTAGCTCTATTTTCAAATGTTTGAGGAACCTCCATACTGTTTTCAAGAGTGGCTGCACCAGCTTGCATTCCCCCCAACAGTGTAGGAGGGTTCCCCTTTCTCTGCATCCTCACCAACATCTGTTGTTTTCTGACTTGTTAATTTTAGCCATTCTGACTGGTGGGAGGTGGTATCTCATTGAAGTTTTGATTTGTATTTCCCTGATGCTGAGTGATTTTGAACACTTTTTCATGTGTCTGTTGGCCATTTGGATGTCTTCTTTGCAGAAATGTCATGTCTTCTGCCCATTTCTTGATTGGATCATTTGTTCTTTGGGTGTTGAGTTTAATAAATTCTTTATAGATTTTAGATACTAGCCCTTTATCTGATATGTCATTTGCAAATATCTTCTCCCATTCTGTCAGTTGTCTTTTGGTTCTGTTGACTGTTTCCTTTGCTGTGCAAAAGCTTTTTATCTTGATGAAGTGCCAATAGTTCATTTTTGCCCTTGCTTCCTTTGCCCTTGGCGATGTTTCTAGGAAGAAGTTGCTGCGGCTGAGGTCGAAGAGGTTGCTGCCTGTGTTCTCCTCTAGGATTTTGATGGATTCCTATCTCACATTTAGCTCTTTCATCCATTTTGAGTCTATTTTTGTGTGTGGTGTAAGGAAATGGTCTAGTTTCATTCTTCTGCATGTGGCTGTCCAATTTTCTGTTGGGAGATTTTTGATTACTGACTCAATTTATTTACTGAGTATTGGTCTGTTCAAAATTTTCTATTTCTTCCTATTTCAGTTTTGGTAGTTTATATATTTCTAGGAATGTATCCATTTCTTCCAGATTGCCCAATTTGTTGGCATATAATTTTTCATAATATTCTCTTATAATTGTATTTCTGTGGTGTTGGTTGTCATCTCTCCTCTCTCGTTCATAATTTTATTTATTTGGGTCCTTTCTCTTTTCTTTTTGGTAAGTCTGGCTTTCTGGCTTGGGGTTTATCAATTTTATTAATTCTTTCAAGAAACCAGCTCCTGGTTTGATTGATTGGTTCTACTGTTTTTGTTGTTGTTGTTGTTGCTGTTGCTGTTGTTGTTTCTATATCACTTATTTCTGCTCTAATCTTTATTATTTCCCTTTTTCTAGCTCTTTTAGGTGTAAGGTTAGGTTGTATATTTGACTTTTCTTGCTTCTTAAGGTAGGCTTGTATTGCTATATATTTCTCTCTTATGACCACTTTTGCTGCATCCCAAGGGTTTTGGACCATCATGTTTTCATTTTCATTTGTTTCCATGTATTTTTTAATTTCTTCTTTAATTTCCTGGTTAATGTTCTTTAACTTCCATGTATTTGTGGTCTTTCCATTTTTTTTTTTAAGTAAGTTCCATGCTCAGCATGAAGCCTGACATGGGGCTTGAACTCATGACCCTGAGATCAAGACCTGAGCTGAGATCAAGAGTCAGATGCTTAACTAGCTGAGCCATCCAGGTTCACCTCCAAATTTTTTCCTGTGGTTGACTTGTTGTGGTTTCATAGCATTGTGGTCAGAAAATATTCTAGGTATGATCTTAATCTTTTTGTACTTGTTGAGGCCTGATTTGGAACCCAATATGTGATCTACTCTAGAGAATATCCCATGTGCACTTGAAAAGAATGTGTACTCTGCCTCTTTAAGATGAAATCTTCTGAATATATATGTTAAACCCATCTGGTCCAGTGTGTCATTCAAAGCCACTGTCTCCTTGTTGATTTTCTGCTTAGATGATCTATCCATTACTGTAAGTGGGGTGTTAAAGTCCCCTAAGAGGAAGAATGAAGGGGGGGAAATCAGAGGGGGAGATGAACCATTAAAGACTATGGACTCTGAAAAACAAACTGAGGGTTCTAGAGGGGAGGGGGTGGGGGAATGGGTTAGCCTGGTGATGGGTATTAAAGAGGGCACATTCTGCGTGGAGCACTGGGTGTTATGCACAAACAATGAATCATGGAACACTACATCAAAAACTAATGATGTAATGTATGGTGATTAACATAACAATAAAAAATTTAAAAAGAAACCTAAAGATGTAATGTATGGTGATTGACATAACATAATAAAAAAAATAATAAAGTCCCCTACTATTATTGTATTATTATCAATGAGTTCCTTTATGTTTGCTCTTAATTGTTAATTGTTTTATATATTTGGGTGCTCCCAAGTTGGGGGCATAAATATTTACAATTGTTAGATCCTCTTGTTGGATAGACAGCTAAGTCCCTAGTTCATCTCTGTGACATCAAAGCACATAAGCTTTGAAGACAGATTTGCATTTAAGCGTTTCTCTAACAATATATTAGTTGTATGAACTTGAACTAGTTTTTTTCTTTTGTGAGTATAAATTTCCTTATCTGTAAAGTGTGGTTAATATACATCTATCACTGAAAAAAGTAAATAAAAATGAGATACATGATTATAGCTCATATATGATGGATTTCCATTATTCACCATTAGATTTGCTCTTACTATAATGCTTTGTAGCTCAAACAATAATAATAATGATAATAGCAAACACATATAGCAATTACTATTTGCCAGGTCCTATGCTAAGTAATTTACATACATTGTCACTTAATCTTCATGACAACTGAGTGAAGTAGTAACTATTATTATACCCATTTTGCAAATAAGAGAACTAGAAGCATAAAAGGATAAGTTAATTATCCAAGTTTATTCAACTGGTAAATGGCAGAGCTGGGACTTGCACATTCAAAATCTGGATCTTGAGTCCATGCTCTTAGTTATGCTATCTTGACAATCATGAAACAGTACTACGATATATTATGATAAACATTGTTTCTAATTTTTAATTATATATTGTATATTCAAAACATGATTTGAAAAGAAGTCAAAAGACCTGGCTCCATTCTGATATTTATGATACTTAGCCTCTGAACTTCACAATTTATGGTGATATTTACTCTCTGAACTTCACAATTCTATTTAAATAAAATGAGAGAGATGATATGTAAAATGATTTTGTGAGTTTCAAATAATGCAATAGCCAAATAATGGGATTTGCATCTGCAATCATGAAATCCAAGTTTTACAACTCAAACAATAAGCAAATAAATAAGTAGCTGTCATTTCCTCTTTAATTGCTATAACCATATCAGTAACAATATAATACAAACAAGTTAAATGCCTAAGGGTGAGGAAACGAACATGTATTTATCATCTAGATTTTGTAGAATGTATTTGTGTCATCTCATTTAATACTTATAAGAATGTTACCAGGTCTGTAGTCTCCATCTAGAGTAGATCACCGGTCAGAGTTAATCAGCTAGGAAGAGAAAGACTCAGGATTTGCACTCAGATCCCTGCTTTTTCCACAAACTATCTACCACCACTGCTCTGTCAATAGCATTTCCCACTCCCTGGCCTTGGTCCTTGAGTTTTGGCTAAGAAAGAATTCAGACCCAAACTCTTTTTTTTTTTTAATTTTATTTTATTATGTTAATCACCATACATTCCCAAACTCTTAAGCAAGCAAGAATTTAATAGCAGTTTAAGGGAAACTACACTTTCAAGATGGGAGAGCGGGCAGGCCCAGAGATGGCAGCTGCACAGGGGTCAGGGTTGTCTTTTCTTTTTATGTTTGGACAGGTTATGGGTCATAGCTAGGGCAGTTTCTGACTAAGGTTGCAGACAATTATCTATGGGACTCCTCCCACCTTTTGGGAGTGGGAGTTTTGGGCTCTATACAGTCCTTACCAGAACTGTCATGGCAGCCATTCTCTGTTGGGGGGGAGGTTAAAACCACAGTGTAAACATATTATAATGAAGCTCTAAGTTACTGTAGGGCAGTGGTCACAGGGAAGAATGCATGCATATCTTCTGGGATCTGTCCCTGGACCTTGACCTCTGCCCTTTTATCAGTCCAAAGGCTCATATCTACCCAACTGCTGGCTCTATCAGCTCTGGGACAGAATCAGAAGAAGATTATAGTATTAAACTTAACTTTGAGAAAACTTACCAAGAACAAACTGGAATAAAATTTTGCCCATTAAAGCTGAGTTAACTATTTTTTTCTTAAAATACTTTTTAGAGGACTTGGATATTTCTCATTTTATATTATAAGCAATAATGAAACAAAACAAAATTCAAAGATTCAAATTCAAAATAAAAAAAAATTTTATTTTTTAAAAATATTCCACTAATTGTCAGCCTGCTGCTAAGAAATTTTATGGGACTGTCTTCTCAGTTTTTCTCAATGTTTATGACACTTTGTTTGATGCTTACCATTAAAACTAAAAGAAGAAAGACAGAGCACATTGAGCAAGAAGAAGATGTAGGGGGAATAGAGTATGAATCAGAAGTAAAAAAACGTTAGATGAAGCAAAAAATAAAAGAAAGAGAATACGTAAGTGATGAAAACAAAGTTGGTGCAGAAAAAGTTATGTTCCTTTTGATTTTTTTTCCTAAGCTTAACATGCTTTTCCTTTTAGACTCTGAAATTGACTGTGGAAGTTATAAGAATAGGGACAAGTTGAACATAAGACTCATCTGCCCTTTCTCCTTCATTAAGAAGTTTTGAGAACTCCATGAAAGTTATCTGATTTTAATGGGAGATTTCTTGCTCAGGGACTTGTAATCCAAAGAATATGTTAGGATAATGACTGCATACCTGAAAAGAAAATATGATAGAAAAATAGAATCAACTGACTCTTTGAAATGCATTGAATACAGTCCCTGTTTCAACCTGATTGTTGCTTCTTATTTGATAACAGAAATTTACAAATTAATGAAAAATATCAAGCTACATTTTGGATCCAATTTGTAGTTCAAAGGACTGCCGTAAAAAATGGTCACCCACTTTGTAAAAATGCTTTAGTTTTGACAAAAATGTTCTGGGATACCTCTAAATCACTAGCGAATGCTTGAGATCTGCTATTAAGCATAATTTATAATGTAAGAAATACAGTCAAGGAAGGAACTAAAAGGCATAAATGGCAAATTTGGGAGAATTGAAATCCAAAATCACTGGAGAACAGGACATCCAGATGAGCAAAGACTGACTTGTCAGGCATACATCTGCACAGTCTTCATTCCGGAAACATCAGTTCTTAGATCTTTGACACCTTGACTATTTCAAGAGTCTACTTAGTGGCAGACTATATGTCCAGGAGTACCTTGAATACTCTCAGGTTCAATAGTGTTACATCACTGATATTTGACGGATTTTAACCTCCAAAATAGTCAATTCTATACTCCACATACTGGGTAGGGTTAAGCCTGCATATAGAAAGTATTTTTGATTTTAGCTCTGAATGGGTGGGAGGGCAGAGATAAAAACAACCTATACCTACTTAAAATAGAAAGGTGTTACTTTAGTGTATTAAAAGAAGATGTATAATCCAAGAAAAGGTGAGCCGCTATTTCCCCCTGTTGTATAAAAAGAAAGAAAGAAAGAAGAAAGAAAGAAAGAAAGAAAGAAAGAAAGAAAGAAAGAAGAAAGAAAGAAAGAAAGAAAGAAAGAAAGAAAGAAAGAAAGAAAGAAAGAAAGAAAGAAAGAAAGAAAGTTCAATTTGGGGATTCTTTATATAACAATAAAACTAAAAATCATGACGCTTCAAACACCCTTGGTGAGGTTTCACTGAGTCTATGCCAACCACAGCATGTTTTTAAGAAGGAATGATTAGTTATCATTGTCTATTTAAATCAAGTCTGTTCTCCTTACAAAAAAAAAATGTGCACATTCTAACTTAATTTTAGATAGCTGGTCTGTATGAACCAAAAAAGAGAATGTAATTGCTTGGTGGTGTCAGTAAGTGACCGGAAGTAACCATCTGCAAGAACACACTTTTGCTTAAGGAAATGTGCCTCAGGGAGATACCACAGCATATCCAATCCCATTGCAGGACTCAGGATGAAGGGTTTGCTTTCTTTCAGAGTCTTGTCCTACTTAAAAAGTATCATCGAGGAGACTAGCTGCCAGTTGCAAGGCCCAACAGAACAGTTATACCTCTCAACCAAAATGCTTGCTAGCACTAGGAATGACTTCTAGTTTTAATCCTCCAAAAGGATGCTAAACCATAGTTTATGGAAAACATGAGAAATGTTATACAAGGCAAAGCATGCTACTTTGATTATCACAGACATACTTAATGGGTTAATTTGTACTTTGAAAGCTTCCTGCAGCACATTCTGCATTGACTACTTTGAATTCCAGCCATCTTTGCCTATCAGACTTGGAAGCTCTCAGGGCTATGGCCATTTGTTCAGATTAGGTCTGTCTTCAGGAGATAAGTCTCTCAGGTAATTGAAGCACAAGGGGAAAATGTAGTGCTTTTGATGGTCTGAAAGGAGGAAATATCTCTAGCCCAATTAATTAATGCCCTTTCTTTTAAATTTCCTATTTGAGATTTGTCTTATGTTCTCATACACGTAGACTCCAGTGGGCAGCTTAAAGAGGTTTTTCCCCTTTGTGTTTAGAAAGGAACACATGGGTGAAGAAAGCTGTACCTTTTGCTAAATGAATATCAGGTAAACATTTATGTCTGAGAAACAAGTATCCTGGTTAAGACCCTGGTCTTGGGGGTGCCTGGGTGGCTCAGTTGGTTAAACCGCTGCCTTCAGCTCAGGTCATGATCCCAGGGTCCTGGGATTGAGCCCCACATCGGGATCCCTGCTCATGCAGGAAGCCTGCTTCTCCCTCCGCCTGCCGCTACCCCTGCTTGTGCTCTGTCCCTCTCTCTCTCACTATCTCTCTCTGTGTGTCAAATAAATAAATAAATAAAATCTTCAAAAAAAATTGGCCAAAAAAAAAAAGACCCTGTTGTTGGGGCAATTAAACGTGGGGGGCAGTCCCCCAACTCGATTTGCTATTTGTTTGAAGTCTTGAAAGCATAAGTCATTCCCTTGAGAGAGAAGCAATAATAACGCCTTCATAGAAATTTTATAAAGAATAAAGAAGATTATAAATGTAAAATAATTAGTAGAGTACCTGGTCCTTAGACATGTGTGTTGTTGCTGTTGTTTATGTTTATCAGGGCTGTTCTCCTACCTCCATCTGGACAAAGTAAACCCTCCCAGAAGGAGTTACAAGGAAAGGTTGAAAGGATTTTTTTAAGGATTGAGAATTTATCTCAAATAAGCTGTTTTAAATGGAAATGAGAGTGTTTAAATAGAAGAAACTGAGTTGTAGTTGGAAAACTTAAGTTTTCCAAAGGAAAAAGAGAAGAGAAGAGTAGCAGAGCATTAAGTTTATTAGCATATCTAAGTTTGTCCCTGTAACTCTTTCACATAAAGGGGATTTAGTACTATTTATTCACAAAATATTTACAGACATTTCTGCATGTTCACTTGACAATTCTGTATGTATTAAAAGTAGGCTCAAAGATGATCTCAGAGGTTATGCTGTAGCTAGGGAATAAGACATACATACACTCTCCCATCCAAATTAAAATATAAATGGACAGAAGGATATAACTAATACAAAAGAGGCACCATTTTAGAAACTAACATGAAAAAAATTATTCAAAGAACTAAGGTATTCATGAGGAAATAGTAAACACTATATTTTAATCTTAAAAAAAGTTTTAATGCAGAGAGTGATGCAGGATGGGCTACGTAGCTTGGGAGCCAAGTACAAAATGAAAATGTGGACGATGTTCCACATCTTCTGAGCATAGGGTCCTCTGTCAACTGTGCACATCTCATACACACAACGCAGACCCAGCAGTAAGCAAAATTCAGAAATGTGGGTAAGGTTTGGTTAGCTAGAGCAGAGGGTGAAATTAGGTATTTCAGGTAGGGAAGGTGTCAACTTGAGTCCTTCAAGAAGGAGACATTGAAAATAATGTTAGGTGTAACAAGAGGTTTTTGGGTTTTGTTTTTTTAAGAGGGGGGATGTGGATAATGCCTGTGAAAAATAAAGTGAGAGGAAATAAGATTGAGCAGGGAAACCCTTTAGATTATGAACATCTGACTATGGAAGGAAGGAGAGAAATAAAAATTGGGCAAAACCTCAGACTATAATTCCAATCCCATAAAGTCTCACCCAAACCGATGGAGCACTCTCTTGCTTATTAGAGGGGTCCCAGGTTGGTTGGAAAAAGCCAAGCCTTAGTAGCTCTGCCATGCTTGCTTACTCATTGACTGGGAACTTCCCAGCAAGAGTATGGCATTGACCTTAATGCTGTGGTTGACATTGAATGCACTGTCCTTGGAAGCTGTCAAATAACTGCTCTCCTTGCAACTGAACAGCAAGGTTTTTTTTTTTAATTTTTTATTTAAATTCAATTTAGTTAACATATACTGTATTATTAGTTTCAGGAGTAGAATTTAGTGATTCACCAGTTGCATATAACACCCAGTGCTCATTACATCAAGTGCCCTCCTTAATGCCCCTCACCCAATTGCCCCATATCTGTACCCCCCTCCTCTCCAGGAACCCTCAGTTTGTTTCCTATAGTTAAGAGTCTCATGGTTTGCCTCCCTCTCTGTTTTCATCTTATTTTATTTTTCCTTCCCTGCCCCTATGTTCATCTGTTTTGTTTCTTAAATTCCACATATGAATGAAATCATATGCTATTTGTCTTTGTCTGATTGACTTACTTCGCTTAGCATAATAACCTCTATTTCCATCCATGTCGTTGCAAATGGCAAGATTTCATTCTTTTTGATGGCTGAGTAATATCTCATTGTATTTATATATCGTATCTTCTTTATTCATTCATCTGTCGATGGACATCCGGTCTCTTTCCATACCTTATGACCCAGCAATTGCATTACTAGGTATTCATCCAAAGGATACAAACATAGTGATTTGAAGGGGCACATGTGCCCCAATGTTTATAGCAGCAATGTCCACATTCAACAGCCAAGTTCTGTTATGAAAGGGGAACTGAGCAGCACACCTCTGTAGCTGTCACAGGGAGCAGGCATTCAGGCTTGAAACCTTGTTTTAACTCAATAAAAAACCCCTTATGTTTATCCATTACTTTATGCTTTTTAAATCACTTTTGCACTCATATCTCTAGCTTCATCATAAAATTATTTATTGCCAAAGTGTTTAAAAGTAAACGCATTGGTTTGAGGTTGCTCTGTGACTCTGTTCTAAATTTCCCAGCCAAGAGGGTGACAGTGGTGGGAGATGGCTCTATTTTATTCAGAGTCCTGCTTTGCCATCTCCCTCATCAAACTGGACTATCCTGAGGATTCCTTTTATGTTAAATAAATATATGAGCAAATTTCAGCTAAAAAATAATTTAGAAATTGTCCAATCTATGTTCTTTAAAAGATTTGATTTTTCCTTTCTTTCACCTTATAATCAAAGAATCAATCTTGTGGTTGAAAAGAAATTTCAAAGTTTATCTAACACATTCATTTATTTACTCATTTAATCATACATGTATTGGGTCTGGTACGCATCAGATACTATGCAAGAAGCTCAAGATAAAATGATGAAAAGTAGTACACAGCTTTGGCTGCTAGTAGTGATTTTTACACCTTAATCTGTGTAACAGTTATTGCAGAATCTGTTAAAATGAAGATTCCTAGGCCTCAAGTCCAGAGATTTTATTTAGTTTATCTGAGATTTGACTCATGAATCTGTAATTTTTAGGAGCACCTCAAAGAATTGTGATGAATGTGGTTCTCAGAGATAGTAAAAGGCAAACTGAGGGATATTAAATTTTTTGACAGTTTATTTGAGCAAAAATCAATTAGAATCAGGTAGTGACAAGCTGGAAGTGGTTAGAAGTATTTGCTATAGAAGCCAAGGGAAAGTCTTATAGAGAAAGTGTGGAACAAAAAAGGGAAATTACTTGATTGACTATAACTTAAACCTAGTTGACTGTGATTGTTGTTCTTAGCTTTTTGATTTTGTAACCTTGAGGCGTTAACAGGCTTAGACTTGGGTTTGCTTACCCAGGCTGTCATGGCCATTAGAGACACATCAGTCTAACAGCTTTCTTGTTTAATTAATTTAACAGAGAATTGTTTGAATACTCTTTACTGTTAATTGAAGTAGAAAGATATTTAATAGCAATTCAGTTAATACCATTTGTGGTAGGCTTAATAATGGCCCCCAAAGATATTCATAACCTAATCCCTGGAGACTGGTGTATGTCATTTTACATGACAAAAGGAACTTTGCACGTGTGATTAAATTAAGGATCTTGAGATAGATTTTTTTTTTTTTTTGGCATGATCAGGTTGGGTCCAATATAATCATAAGGGTTCTTATAAGTGGGAGACAATAGTGTCAGAGTCAGAAGAGGAAAGGTTTGAAGACAGAAGTGGGAGTCAGTCAGAGAAATTTCAATGCTACACTTCTGGCTTTGAAGGTGGAGGAAGAAACCAAGAGCCAAGAACCAGGTGGCCTCTAAGAGCTGGAAAAGATAAGGAAACAGATTCTCCCTCTATAGTCTCCAGAAGGTGGGTAGCCCTGCCAATATTAATTTTGGCACAGTGAGACCAACTTCAGACTTCTGACCTCCAGAACTATAAGATAATACATTTATATTGTTTTAAGCCATTGAGTTTGTGGTAATTTGTTACAGCAGCAATAGGAAACAAGTAACTATATAACAGAAATATATAAAGCAGAATGGGGCCATGGAAAAGGGAATGCTTAACTCTGGTTTCAAAGAACTCATAAAGCTTATGTTTTGAATGTATGAGATGAATGAAATTAAGGAGTCTCAAAATCAAGAAATTGAAAATATTGAATCTTGGGGGAGTTGGAGTTTTCCAAGGGTATGAAATCATGCAAAAACTTTATTCCAGATAGAGGCAACTTCTATTAAAGAGGGAGGAGAGAATAAGCAGCACACACTAGAGAACCGTAAATAGTTTGATTATCAGGGGCATAGGTATGCATGCAAATAAGGTAGAAAAGTAGACAGAGGTCAAATTAAGAAAGATATGAACAATGTACTATTATATTTTGCTTTTATTTTATCCTGAAAGTGGTTGGGGTTGAAAGATTTTAAACATCAGCACAACAGGATCATAGTTGTGCTATAATTATGGACTCTGGAAGCCATCTGGACAAGGACCAAAATAGAATAAATTCTGCTGGAGCTTTCCAGGTGAAAAATGTAGAGGAACTAAGACTTCCTTCATTAGGATTTAGAGAAGCAAGTTAAATTTACACCTTCAGGGACTCTAGAACTTAAGATCATGATATACCATATCCTCCCTGCACATAAGAAAGAAAATAACCCATTCTCAACTATAAAGTTCAAAACTCATCTTTATGCTGAATTTTAACTTTTTTTCTAGATTGCCTGATTGCAAAGTTCTGGACACATTGATCAACCTTGAACTTTGTTCTGTGTGTGTGTGTGTGCATCATACGCACACGCACAGGCACACGCATGCATACAGGCATGCAGGTACACGTTTGACATGCACACACACTTGCATTTAGCTGTTACTTTAAAGATAGTCTGCCTATTGGATAAGAAGTAACAGGAAATATTTAGAAGACAGAACTGACGGAGTTAGGAAAATAGGTTTTAAGTGTGGGGAAGTGAAGGAAAGCTAAAAATCAAGAGTAAAGTCTAGGTTTCAGTTTCAAATGATGAGAGCATATTTGTGCTATTAATTAAGATCAGAAATATAGAATTGAGATGTTTTTGTTTCTTTTGTTGCATTTTTCTATCTAAACGTACACCAGGTCAAATAAGAGCCACACTTTAAGGTTTGCCTGCTAGGTTTTGAATCTAGAATTATAATTTGATGAAAACACTTCCTTGGAACAGTGAGAAAAGTCAGATGGCATTGAACTGAGAAAAACTCGAGGTAAATTGAGGTGATAATGTCTACCTTGAGAGCTGTAGAGATTGACCTTGAAGAGACACAGATTAATTTAGCAGAATGGCAAAGAAGGGGGAGTTAAGGAAATAGCCATGCTACTATGTCATTTCTGTTGTTTCTGACCCACCCCCTCAGCCAGCAGACATGGTAGTGGTGAAGCAGAGCAGAAGGAAGAAAGGATGAAGCATTGGCAGATTATTTGTCAAATTATTTGGTAATAAACCCTAACTGAGGAGAGATGTGTCCTTAGGGTAAGAAAAGAAAATATCTTATGCAACCCAGCCAAGTACTATTCCAAATACACTAGACCCCTTACTTTCTCTCCCAACTACCGCACACACACACACACACACACACACACACACACACACAGAAACACACACCCAAAATAAAGATAAATATATTGAGGAAAATCATGCAAAACAAATAAGAAATAGATGAAAGTAATTTATCGGGAAGATAAGTGAGAGAGACAACAAAAGACAAGATGTAACAATGATATAATTGTGCCTGAATAAAAAATACTGAAAGGGGGGAAAATGCTAAAATATCCCCTGGAAAATAGGGGATATTTATGTCTTTTTCATGTAAAAGACATAAAGAAAGACAGGAAAATAGACGCTAAACTAAAGCTTACAATGAAGTGTATATTAACATAAAGAATAAACTTTAATGAATAATGGGGGAAAACAGATTTCTAAATAGTCAGTTACAAGAAAGAAAAAAAAAAACGTGTCCTAGAATTTTTTTTGTAGTCTCATTCAATATCAAAAGTTAGTAGAAAATCAGACACAATGTTCTGATATAGTAATCCTGTAATTTTATACCTAACCAGGATACTCTTCAAGATAGCAGAGAATATATTCTTAAACATCTAACAATTCAACATATAAAGTACCCATGAATCTGTCTTGAAAAATCAGTCTGGTAATTAATAAAACTAAAAACCCAAGAACAAAGAAGCAATGTTAAAATCTTTGTGGCAAGTATTGATTTCTTTACATATAAAAAAGAAAAAGCTATATGAATTATTAGAAGTAAAAGAACTGAACTTAAATGTTTCTGACATTGTAAAATCAGTAATATAATAATAAAAGTTGAAGTTCTGGTGAGGGTGGTATTTGGAAAATAGGTAAGTGTACTGATCTCATTATTTCAAACAGGAACTAGAAACTGTCTAGTGTGAAAGATGTAGTTAAAACCAGGGGGGAGATTCCCAATTTAAAAAGTAATAGTTTGTTATTTTAAGGAAGAAAGCAATATTTTCTTTATCTAGATTTACCTAATTTTGAAGTAATTAATATTTCCGCTTATAAAAATAAATCCAAAGTACAGCAGTTTTTCCAGGTAGACTTGCTCCTTTTTCTTGTTGAAACACCCTAAAAATACATTTATTTTTCACTCAAAAAATGTCAGTTATAGTATAATTTTACCCTCTAACACTATCAGTATTTTTCACTCACTCTAAACACACACATACAGACACATACGTCCCACTTACCTGGAAAGACTAACATCAAATATTATATTTGCTAGGTTATGGGATTTGGGAAATATTTTTTAGTATTGCTTAAAACTTTTATAATTGACATATCATTTTTAGAAGAAAAATGTGGTTGTGATTCATACAAAACTTTTGTGAAATTATCTAGTCCATCACCTAAATGATTAGACACTAATTATTAATTTCCCTTTCCATTCTTGATTCTAATAGTCTTTAATCTCCTTTCCTTTTTTTTCACTGATACATAGATCTGTTTTCCTATCATTTTCTCTGTTCCTTTGATGTATTCTGTCTTTGAGCTTTCTAGTCTTGTTCATATATATTTATGTCTCCCATATCTAAAAAAATGACTGGCACAGAGTAGGTACTAAATATGCACGTACTGCACTAACTTTTTTTTTTTGAAGATTTTATTTATTTATTTGACAGAGAGAGAGATAGCAAGAGAGGGAATACAAGCAGGGGGAGTGGGAAAGGGAGAAGCAGGCTTCCCGCTGAGCAGGGAGCCCGATGCAGGGCTCCATCCCAGGACCCTGGGATCATGACCTGAGCCAAAGGCAGACGCTTAACGACTTGGGCCACCCAGGCGCCCCTGCACTGACTTTTTTTTCTTTTCTGTTTCCTGTACATCTCTGAGTCCCCATAATTATTTTCCCCAGAAATGACATTAATTGAAATTGTACAATACCACAGTTTTAAATTTTATTAATTGATGAATGATATTTTTATTTCATATTTTTTATATGTTTCAAACAACAATTGGGGTATTTACGTTTGTTTTTGTGAATTGTAAATGAAAGATAAAGTGAGAAAGACAGTTTTAAGGAGTAAGATTATAGCATTTCATATTTTCATTCTTTCTCGAATTTTTCAACAACTTGACCAATACCGTAATAAAGAGCCCCAGCCCTCTGCTGTCCTTAATGTGGAACCATATTAAGAATACTATAATTTTTACTAAATGTAATCTAGATATATGATCATTTATTAAGCCTCAAATCATTGGTTTTCAGTGAAAGCCTATTATCTTGAGTCCTTATTCCTGAATAGCTCCACCTAACTGTGAGTACATGGAATGGAGTGCTGGTCAATTCTCTTTTCCTTCATTAAAACTTTGACTGAATAAACAGTCTTTTTATTTTGTTAGCTTTAATTCAGGACCCTTTATGATCTGGCCACAGTTAACTGCAGCCCATGTGCCCTGTAACTCCACTTTCCCTTTCATAAAAAGAGTGGTTTTCATGCTGTGATCATCAAACTACTATTTTTTTAAAAAGGCAAATTTGGATAAAAATTAGTATTTATATATGAGGCTCATATATAAATATTATATACTAGGTGGAAAGCTGAAACTTCTTTGTAAATTTCTCACTAAAGAAATTTCTTGGAATGCTTTGATTTTACGAGTTGTCATTGGGTTTCTGAATAGAGTACTTACTTCTAACTCTTTTATATAATCTCATTACCAATTGTCCAAACAACTTTATTGTGAAAAAAAGTCCCACTGGTAAACTTAATGAAAATTAAGTACATAATTAATTGGATGCTTCCTCTCATCTCGTAACTCTGTTGTATTTTTTACTCATAAAAGCAGTGTTAATACCTGCTTCTTTGAAAGTGTAGCAAATTGAAACTCATATATATTTATGTGAACTAAAGTATATTGTTTTATAATAAGTCAGAAGTCCAAACAGATATTTATTTTCTTAATTCCAATTAGGCCCATAATTGAGAAAAAGCACCTTAAATAACTTTAAAAATTGTTCGTTTCAAAGCTTTTCTATGAATTCTTTAATAGACCATAGCCCACAATTCTCCCATCCTGTAATTTTACAACTCATGGGACAATTTTAGAATGATTTATACAACATAGGGGCTCCTGGGTGGTTCAGTCGGTTGGGCATCCAACTCTTGATTTCTGCTCAGGTCATGATCTCAAGGTTGTGGGATTGAACTCCAAGTTTAGGGCTCCGTGCTCAGTGGGGAGTCTGCCTGAGACTCTCCCCATCCCCACCTCATGCTCTCTTGCTATGTCTTTCTCTCTCAAGTAAATAAACTCTTTAAAAAAAATAGTTTGGGTTCTTCATGACCCATGGATTTGTTGAGGCCTTGACAATCCCTGGAGAGGACCCTGGAGCCCTGTGGCCACATGAACCATAATCCATACCTTGCAGCATTTACAGAAAATAACTCAAATGGATTATATTTCTAAAGGTAAAACCTAAAACTAAAATTTCTAGAGAAAAGCATAAAATATCTTTTTCCCATTAGGTTAGACAAAGATTTCTTATATGTAAAACAAAGCAAGACACATAAAAGAAAACAATGATAAAGGAGACTTATCCAAATCAGAACTTCTGATCTTAGAAAGACACTATTAGGAAAATGAAGAGGCAGACCACAGACCAGAAGCAATGTTTGCAAAACACATAAATGATAAAACATTGGTAACTAGAACACATGAAGAACTATTACATCTCAATAAGAAGACACATAAAATAGAACTGGGCAAGAGATTTGAACAGATGCTTCAAATAAGCATGCACAAAGATAAGCACACTAAAAAAAAAAAAAAAGATGCTCATCATGTGATTAGGGACATGAAAACTAAAATCACAATGAGATACTAAGACATATCTATTGAATGGCTAGACTAACAACATTAATAACAAAATCTGAAAATATCAAATGATGATGAGAATGTGGAGCAACTGGAACTCACATACCTTGTTGATGAGAATGCAACATTGGATAGCAACTTTGAAAAACAGTTTGATAGTTTCTTACAAAGTAAAACATATGCTTATCATGCAAACCAAAAGCCTAATACCTGGTACTTACCCAAAGGAAACGAAAGCATATGTCAGAAAAAAATCCTCTATGCAAGTATGCATAGCAGTTTTACTTATAATTGCCTCAAATCAGAAACACCCCAATTGTCTATTGACTGGTGAATGCATCAACAAATTGTGGCACATTTATACAATGGAATACAGCCTATCTCAACCCCAAAGGCAATGAACTACTGATACATGTAACTACATAATGTCCACAAAGTGCATTATAATAGGTGTAAGAAGCCAGACCCAGAAAGCTGTGCACTCAGTAATTAAGTTTATGTGACATTCTAGAAGATAGTGACCTCAAAGGGGTCTTTTGGGGATGATGAGAATGTTCTACACTTGATTGTAATTGTGATAGCATAACTGTGATCATTTGTCAAAATTATCAAAATGAACACACAAAAAAGTTCCATATTATTTAACCTCATATTATTTAACCTTCATATTATTTAACCATATTATTTAATCTCAGTATTATTTAACCTCAATAAATCTATATTATTCATATTATTTAACCTCAATAAATATTATTTAAACTTAATATTATTTAACCTTAATAAATCCATATTATTTAACTTCAGTAAACCTAAATTTAAAATATAGGCTTTCAACGAAGAAGATAGCAGGAGGAGAAGAATGAAGAGGGGTAAATCGGAGGGGGAGATGAACCATGAGAGATGATGGACTCTGAAAAACAAACTGAGGGTTCTAGAGGGGAGGGGGTAGGGGGATGGGTTAGCCTGGTGATGGGTATTGAGGAGGGCACATTCTGCATGGAGCACTGGGTGTTATGAACAAACAATGAATCATGGAACACTGCTTCATGGGTCCTTTCTTAGAGGAAATAATCTAACACAGTCCTTTGGTGCCCTTATAAATATAATAAATTTGAATAAAGTAAAAATTTTCTTCTGGATATCTTTTAATTTTCTGTGGTCATGCTTTCATCTGAGAGAGGATGTCATAATGGCCCACTGGGTCATCATCAACAACTTTTTAGCCCCAAAGAGCTGATCTGCCATCACAACTTCTGGAAAGCACTGGAGAATTGCCACTGAGATAACCTGTACTTACTTTCATTCATTTCAGCTTATATTATTTCATGTATAAAGGCAGCTTGGAAAATCTACAATATGCTAATGTGTGGGCTGTGGAGGAAATTTAATTTTGTCAGACACAATATTTTATCCTGTAAGCAAAAAATGGATTTAATCAAACATTATTTATTCTGCACAGGAAACTCATTCCATCGTTGAGCATATTTTAGACACTTAACATTGTGGTTCCTCAAACTCAAGATTTAATATTATGGACAGCTTGTTAAAGAAAACTTTTATTACATTAAAGTGAGAGTCCACTGCTTTCTGACACTTCAGTAAAAAAAGAATCCAATATATTGTAACCTCAACTCAAAACCTCATTTCTTTTCTCTTGACATTAAAGCATATGAAAATTTACATTGCAAACTACCGTTATCTCTGATATCTTCGAATCACAGAACCGGTGATTCACAACTAAATCAGAGTTTCTGGTATAGAATGAATAGAATTTATATAATAAATAAACATATATGTATAGTGACTATTGTGATTTTTTTTCATATGTTACTCTGCAGTTAAAAACAAAGAAGTAAGTTTCAGCTTTCCACCCAAAATAGAGTTACAGTTTCCCATATCTGTCTGTACATCGATTTGATGTGACATTAGAAGGGGCTACTTTTCTGGATATCATGGAGTTAAAATCTGTCACACATTTCTTATTTTTAACCTAGGAATGGTGTGAAATTAATATTATTCTTTCTTTTCTTTTTGCCTTTCTGTGATATTTAGATCATTTAACAAGTAAAACAGACCCACTTAATACATATCTTGTAAAATAACACAGTCAGGGGACTTTTTCAATCTAATTTTTAATTTGTTTAAAAATTTTTAGTTCTGTTATATAAGGGGCTGTACTAACAAGATAAATACAGGGCAGATCAGGATTTCTCTATCTCGGAGCTTGTGCTGGATGGTGTACAAACCCTTACACTGTGAGGTCAGAAAGAACTGTGGAGGGAGATGATACGCAATTTAAAACTTGAATGAGATGAATAAGCAGCCTTAGGAAGGCCGAGCTGAAGAGAACTCTAAAATGAGAGAATTGCAGTGCAAAGGATCTAAAACAAACACAGGTTTGCTATGGGTGTTCTAAATTTTTCAATCGATTTGGAAGATAATTGGCAGAATTGAATATTATTTTTAACACTTCAAGTTCAACATCCCTTTTTATGAACTGGAAAACAAGCTTGAGCTTTCCTCCCATGTTTTTATATTTATTTTTCAGTAGTTAAGAACGTCTACTTCCTGCTGTGCAATCCCAAATAAAAACTATTTTTTAGTCTTACCAGAGTCCTACATGAAAAAAAAAAAGTGTCTTTAGCAAGCTTAACATTTGCTTTTGTGGGTTCTAGAAATTCATAGTTTATCCAATGTTCTTTTCTCCACTCTTGGGAAAAAGAAAAAAGTTAAAAAAAAAGGGAAGGAAGGAAGGGAAGGAGAGGACAGGGAAGGAAGGAAGGAAGAAGGGAGGGAGGGAGGGAAGGAAGGAAGGAAGGAAAGAAGGAAGGAAGGAAGGGGAGAGAAAATGAGAGAGAGAAACAGGAAGGAAGGAAAGGAAGGAAGGAAGGAAATACATTTAATGATTCTTAAGGCTTATTCGAGGCCTTATTTAAATTTCTCAGCATCTCATCTTTTTATAGGCCTTAACTGGCAAACCAGTGGCTAACAAGCTTACAGTTTTATTTTGCTTGCATACATTTCATATTTTAGTAAGGATCTCTAGTTAGTTTGAATTATTCCCCCCGAAGAGAAAATTAACTATCTTTTCTCTTTCACTTCTTAGAAAGGGCGTCTCTAGACTCAGAGTTTAATCATTCTCATTCTAAAACATTTATATTATATATTTTTTTCTTTGATTTTTCCTCTTCCTTTCTTTCTTCTTTTCTTTCACAAACATTTGTAGAGCACCTGCTTGTCACAGGCATTGCTTTGGTACCAGGGACACCAACATAAATAATACAGGGTCCCTAGCTTTGAAAATCTTACAATCTATGGAAAAGACACATGTAAAAGAGATCATTATAAATAATAAAATAAAATAGGATAAGACCTAAATAAGGCAAGTGGACCAGGCTGTGAGGTCACAGAAGAAAGCAAGTAATTCCATCTGATGGGCCTGAAGAAAGCTTTCAGAGGAGAGGGAACATTTGATCTGAATCTTCAAAGAAAAACCAAAGAATAAATTAGAAATTTGGAGAAGGAAATTAAGTCTTTTTTAAAGAAAAATATATATACAATGCAAAAGATGAAATCATATGAAAGAAGGGGTATCTGAAGAGAGAGAGAGCTGGAATTATTGAAGAGAGAGAGAGAAAGATTGGAGAGCAGCAAGAGAGAGAGGGAGGAATTTCCACCCTCCACCTCTCTTCCAGTCTTCTCCCAATGCCTTCTATTGGCCAAAATCATCAGGAAACCAGGAAAGACAGGGAGGAGCCTAAGAAAAGCAGCAGCACCAGAGCCTACCATACAAACAGAGCACTGGAAAGCTGAAGAGTGGATCTGAGAGCAAGCATACAAGTCATGGGTGCGGTCTGTAAATGGACAACCTATATTTTATACTTACATTTTATATTTTGAAAAAATGGTCAAGACACAAACCAGTACTCATATATGTTTTCTCCATAGATGCAATGTCAGAAACCTTTTTTCCCCCCACAGCATTTATTTATATTTATTTTGGCTACATTAGTTTCAATTAGCATAATTCTACCTCATAGGTAGGGCACATTCGATCCTTTATTTGAAGGCTGCATTCCTGAATGTGGGCCAAAGTTAAAGCTTATCTGTTGACTGAAATACTTTTAAAGTATTAGGAGTGATCATGGCAAGTTTTAGTTATTCATTTTTTTCCTCTGGTTTTCTCATGTTTTCTTTGCCAAGCTTCAGAATTCTACTTCTAACCTTCTTAGTTACACTTCCATTTGTGATGTTTTAAGTCAATTTCCAACATAGGCATCAGCAGATAACACAGCAAACGGCCAGTTGCTTCGATTGTTTATCTGTGACTTACAATTATTCTACCTTTTTTCCCTCATGAGACGCTAAAGCTTGTGTATTATCTATTTATGCTCCTTTGCTCAAAAAACTAATTTGGCTATGGTTCTAGGTCATTTACTTCAAGCATTGAACTTTAAAGAAATCCTACAATAAATATACCTCAAGAGATTTTCTTTTGAAACTCTGAAATATTTTTATAAAAATATTAGCTTCCTGGTATAAATAAATACTGCTATCCTTGCTCCTTACTTACACCCATCCAGCTTCCCATAACATTTTTGGACACAAATTAGTTCTCAATGTCAAATTCCAGTTTGATTGCAAAATATCATTTTGCTGAGCTTTGATATATATATATACACATTCTATTACCTCATTTAATTTTGAAATAAAAGTTTTATGTAAGCATATACAATTTTCACTGATCTTCCCTTTTCTAAAAGTAAAATATACACTATATCTAAAGGCATCTATTCCATTTTTTAAAAGCTGTAATTAATATTTTTCATGATTAGGAGAAGTAAGCAACATTGCAGATGAGGTTGGCACAGCAGCACAAAATAAAATGGAATCATTTCTTTGGCAAGTTATGTATCCACCCCAGACTTTTCTTTCTTTCCTTTTTCATCATCCAAAGATTTCGCTTCTTTTATCAATACCATGATATATCCTACCAACAATTTGGAAATACAGTCTACCAAGTCATTTGAAGAAAAATAAAAACTAACAGATATATAGTTATTACTCTGTGCTAATTTCATAATTACCATTTGATCCTCACAACAATCCTGAAGTAAGTATAATTACATAAACCTTGTGAAACAAGAAACCTAAGACAAAGGGCAATTAAGTAATTGACCCCAAGGTCACACAGCTAGTAATTGGCAGAATCAGAATTGGAACCAAGAAAGTCTGGCTCCGGATTTGTGCTCTTAATTTCCACACTCTACTGCCCTTAAAAGTCAAATTATATGAACCAAGGTAGTGACAAAGGTGTAGGCAAAATGATGGCCACCATGACACCATGGCAGATCCAAGCAGCCATAGGATGGCTTAATGGTCAGTAAGGGAGTGACCACCATCAGCACAGAGAAGCATCTGCCTTCTTCTGGTTTCCTAGAAACTTATTCAGGTGCATGTTTAAATAAGTACTCAGATAAGAAGGAAGCTTTCCTCAAATCAGTTCAAAGAGAAAACAGGAACCTAAGGTAGTCCTTGCCAAGGGTGATGGGAGGTTCTGCTGTAACCAACCAGGTCATGGGAACTTCCATTGGATAGTTCACTATTCCATTCCCTCTCTCCCACTAGAACTGTTTATTACTCTTTGCCCACCTGGGCCTCCAAGCTCACAGTATCACATATAAATATAGAAATATAGCCTTCAAAAGCACACAATCACAACATCTAGTCACTGTGTAGTATTGTATAATAGTCAAGTCATTTTTGAAACATTAATTTAAAACGCCTTTGAAGTTTATTATGAAAGATGGCTTTGTTCTCATCCATTAATGCCTGAAGTGGGTTGTACCGTGCTTCTTCTAAAAGCTTGGGAACCCCTGGATTACTTTGGATGAATAAAACTCTGAAACACATAGAGAGACAATTTAACATTGCCTTCCATTATATTTAGCCCTCTTTTGTTTTCTGTCATTATCATTTAGCCCTTATAGAATTGATCAGCTAAGGCTTAACTGCTATTTACAGCCCTCCTAGCTTCCTCATGGTAACGTGTCTTACACCTGTCATGGAGGAGAGTGGCTCACTTTTGAAGTATTTGGATGACTTTAAACTGGCACAATTCATTCTTTATGAGCACTGAACCCAATCTCTCTGCAGCTTCCTGGAAATTACTGTCAACTCTAAAAGGTGATGCCCTTGGGGCACCTGGGTGGCTCAGTTGGTTGGGCGGCTGCCTTCGACTTGGGTCATGATCCTGGAGTCCCAGGATTGAGTCCCACCTCGGGCTCCCTGCTCAGCAGGGAGTCTGCTGTTCCCTCTGACCCTCCCCCCTCTTGTGCTCTCTCTCTCTCTGTCAGATAAATGAATAAAATCTTTAAAAAAATAAAAATAAGAAAATGGTGATGCACTCTGCAAAAGTCAAAGGGGAAGTGTTGTATGGCACATACACTAGATGCCTGGAATTCTCTAGTGCGATTTGAAATTATGAGCGCTTTTCCTTGCAAAACACTGAACGGCGTAAGGGGTGAAGATAAGAGTATGACCCAAAAGCCAGAGATAGCCAGAGCTGTTAAGTATATGCCAAGATATTTCAGATCAGAGCAAACAGGCAGTGAAAACAAGTTCATTTCCTTCCTTTTCCTACCTAAGAAGTGTTTGCAAATGTTGATCTTACTACAAATTGGGGAAGATTTTACCATGTGGCATTTTCACAGGTTTTGAGGAGTTTTGCCAACTGCATTTTTAAAATTTGAATGGAAGAGTCTTCCTCACAGTTTTATATATATATATATATATATATACATTTTTCCCCCTTTGTGTTTAGCTGCAGTCGTTAGAATGGGCTTGACCATCTGGCTGTCAGGTTTTATAGGGTCATGATGAGAGAGCTAAATCCCAGTTGTTTTTATTCCTGGTGCAGCAAATGTGAAGAGTTGCCTGGCTAGTGAGGTATGGCGCCTCCACTGAGGTGAGTATGACTGCAGACATCTAACAGACTGTGGAGCCAAGGTTAAGGGGAAAAAAGGATACAAATCCATTTCAGTATCAGAAACAGCCCTTACAACCCAAAGGGGACTGAGCAGAATATATAAACATGAAGCGGCACCGCTGTGCCATCTTTTCTGTATGGAGTGAGGTGCTTAATTAAGACAGTAGGCACTGATCAGACTGAAAAGAGGTAGTTAAGCAGGGAAAATACATTTGATTGCCATGTGAGTCCTTGCCCTGACTCTAAGTGTTTGAAGACAAAGTACTAAAGCTCACTCTTTCCATAGATCCCCACATGTATTTTTTTCATCCTCGTTTTTGAGCCACAAGACCACCCAGGGCTGTTGCAGCCAAAGGCTCCTGCTTGAGAAGGAGGCCCACCACTGCCCCAGGTCCTCAGCGTCTTTATAATTGGGTTAATACCCACAATGATTTGGGGACAATGTTTCTCCAAATGCCTTACTTTCCAGGATGCTTGGAGGATTCTAACTCCCCCCCCCTTTTTTTAAAGATTTATTTATTTGAGAGAGAGAGAGAGCGAGAGTGTGTTAGCAGTGGGGCAAGGGTAGAAGAGAAGGAAAGAGAATCCTCATGCAGACTCCCCGCTGAGTGCAGAGGCTGATGCAGGGCTCGATCCCAGGACCCTGAGATCCTGACCTGAGCCAAAATCAAGAGTCAGACGCCTAACCAGCTGGGCCACCCAGGTGCCCGGACCTCCCCCCCTTTTTTTTAAATCGCATTTCTTACTATTTCCTTTCTGGGTACAACCCCAGGTCTCCTCCTAATAAATAAAAGCAATGCAGACTACAGCAGGTGACGTGAAGAGCAAAGGGAGGGACTGGTCTGAGGAGGGGCTGAAGTCTCGAAATTTGTCCTAAATATAAAGAACTATGATCCTGGCAACTAGGAAGGAGAATCTGGAGCTCGTAAGAGCAAAAATAGTAGTGCTGGTCCCTCTCCAGTCGAGATAGGTCCTGCCTCTGAAAGCAGAGGCCGACAGCATAGACAAATGCACAAACCCACAAACATATATAGGCACATACACATTACCACCACCACCATCAAACTACCCACGTGCCTTGTTTCTGTATAATTAGAGGAAAGTTATAAAACAGAGAAAATAGAGACCAATAAATTAGTCATTCCCTAGACCTCTGAGTCCAATTTAGAGGTAGAGTTCAAATACTGTAACCTAATCTTTCACTTTTAATTATTTTTCATCTTGCCTTGTAGAAGAATTTTCCAGATATTTATGCTTTTATGATTATAAAAGCATAAATATCATAAATGATTATAAAAGCATAAATGATTATAAAAGCATTTAAAGATGAAAATAGAGGCACCTGGGCTCAGTTGTTTAAGGGTCCTGAGATCAGGCTCTATGACAGGCTCTGCACTGGGCGTGGAGTCTGCTTGAGATTCTCTCTCTTCCTCTGCCCCCCCCCCCCACTTGTGCATGCTCTCTCTCTCTCTCTCTCTCTCTCTCTCCCCCCTCTAAAATAAAAAAATAAATAAACAAATAAATAAATAAAAGCTTTTTAAAAAATTTAAAAATAAAGATGAAAACAGTTTGGTTTTGCTTAGAGTTTTGACTGGCTTACAGAATTGGCAGATACCTCAACATTTATCAGCGATATTTTTTCAGGGGAAAATGCTAGCATTGGAAAGGCCCTGAAAGGGAAGTGAGTCTTTGGTGCCAGAGGGCTGCTTTTAGATGAGTGGTTGTCCTTTGACTGCATTCACCAGAGTCTCTGCTCTACCACTTTCCCAAAGTGCCATTTTCGTTGGCTTTTTAATGTTACAATCCAGTCCATTACCCACTGCCTCAATGTTCACTATTTATAACCGCCAGGCACTTGCTACTTAACCCTGACCTTGCCATAAGCCTTCATGAGCAGTACTCTTTTTCAGAGACCAATACACTTAAATCTTCCAAGCTGTTTTAATCCTTGGCACCTCTGCTAAAAATGTCAGTGATGATGACAGCAGCTGCCTGTTGTGGTCACTGCCACCACAACATAGTTCAGTTGGCCACTGACTATATATATATATATATATATAATCATTGATTTTCTGAAGCCCTGGGTTATGTTGAGCTAAGGTATTGAGTACTGAGGTATTAGATTTCTGACCTACATAATTGTAAGATTTGTGTTGTTTTAAGACATGGCTGATATGAAAAAAAAAAGAAATGCTCAAGGGACACAGTAGGTGCTACTAAATATTTTTTTTTTTTTTTGCTCATGGTTGTTCTTTTTATGTTATGTTAATGACCATACTTTACTTCATTAGTTTTTGATGTAGTGTTCCATGATTCATTGCTTGCGAATAACACCCAGTGCTCCCTTCAGGACGTGCCCTCTTTAATACCCATCGCCAGGCTAACCCATTCCCCCACCCTCTCCCCTCTAGAACCCTCAGTTTGTTTTTCAGAGTCCATAGTCTCTCATGGTTCATCTCTCCCTCCGATTTCCCCCCCTTCATTCTTCCCCTCCTGCTATATTCTTCTTCTTTTTTTTTTTAGCATATAATGTATTATTTGTTTCAGAGGTACAGATCTGTGATTCAACGGTCTTACACAATTCACAGCGCTCACCATGGTGCTTGCTACTAAATATTTAAGAAATGTTGAATACATGAGTTATATAGTAAACTCTTTTATAAAGAGAACTGCGTCTTTTGTTCATCATATTAAGTTCTCAAGATGTAAAGAAAAAAACCTCAAATTTTTTTCTTGTCTTTATTTTAAGTACTATTAAAGATATTTTTTATTTCTACTATTAAAGATAATTTTTAAAAAATTAAAAACAGCCATAATCCTACCATCCTAAAACCATTACTATAATAATAGTTCATTCCATCCATTTCTCCATTTAGTGTATATATATTCAGCACAACTGCAATCACATAGCATTTGCAATTATCAGTTCACTCTTTTCCTTTTAAATTTCATAACTCTTATGTGTCTGTAATCTTTATAAGTATCATTTTAGTGACTGTATAAATATCTCATTGAGTTTATGTGGAATAATTGACAATTTATCCTTTTGTTGAAATTCAGTTTGTTTACAGCTTTCACTACTAAAGATAATTTTTCAATGACTATCTTTGAGAATATAATTTTTCCCTTATTCTTATTTTGACTTATTTCTTTAAGATGAGTTCTTAGAAAAATCACAAAACAATTTTTATGAATATTTCTAGGTCTTTCCCAGTTATATTTAGTAAATAGATCTTCTCAACTTATCTTATCCAAAACAATTATCTTAACTTACCTTATCCAAAACAATTTTTATGAATATTTCTAGAACTTTCCCAGTTATATTTAGTAAATAGATCTTCTGTTTTTCTCAACTTATTTGTATTACCACTGGTTACTTTAAAAAAAATTTTTTTATTGAAGTATAGTTGACACACAATGTTACATTAGTTTAGGTGTATGACATAGTGATTCCACAAGTTTATACATTAGGCTGTGCTCACCGCAAGTGCAGCTACCATCTGTCACCACACAACGCTATTACAATACGGTTGACCATATTCCCTATGCACCACTGGTTACTCTTAACATGAAGCCAATAGAATTTGTTAGCATGCTAATGTTCTACATAGATTTTCATATAAATGGGGCCCAGCCCCATTTAGCTAATACAAAAAAGAATATTTATCTAAAAAAGACCAAAATTCTATATATTTATTCAAATAAATTATGATTCTCTGGCAAGAAAAAAGAAAGTTAAATAAAGCCAGGGTACTGACTTCAAGTAACTCACAGGCTCTTGGGAGAAGTAACTAGAGAAGAGTGATGATGATGGTGGGTGAATAGAAAGCAGTGCCTAGAAAGATGCTAAGAAAACGTCACAGAGGAGACTTTCCCAATTTTGTCAGCAATCACAGAGTTAGAGTAGGAAGCAGATTGAATAGAAGTCCAAATAATATTTGTTTCTGGTCCTTCAAAAACAACAGGCTTTCTTTTTGTTGTGCAAAACTTTAACCAGGTCAGCTGTCTCCTTCATTTATCTTCCTGATTGTCTTCTTCTAGGTGGCACTGAACATCTACAATTTGGGCTATTGTTTTGTTTTGTTTTTTCCTCATCATTTTCTTTCATTAACTTCATATAATCTGTTCTCCACCATCGATCTCTTTTTCCATTGTCCTATCAATACATCTTATAGGACCTAGATGTGTGTCCTCCTGCCAACACAATATACAAAACATTCCTTCTAGCATCTTAACCTCAGAAGCAATGAAAGAAGACAATTGGTCCTGCTAGTTGTTTTCTACCAGAAAGAAGTTATGGGAGTTATAATGACTAAAATCACGTGAATCGGGCGCCTGGGTGGCTCAGTTGGTTAAGCGACTGCCTTCGGCTCAGGTCATGATCCTGGAGTCCCGGGATCGAGTCCCGCATCGGCTCCCTGCTTGGCAGGGAGTCTGCTTCTCCCTCTGACCCTTCCCCCTCTCATGTGCTCTCTCTCTCATTCTTTCTCTCAAATAAATAAATAAATAAATCTTTACAAAAATAAAAAAATAAAATAAAATAAAATCACGTGAATCATTTAGCATGTATTTACACTGCAGCTAACATCTACTGGGACCAGTAATATAGACAAAGAAAATGGAAGGAGTTCTTGCTTTCAGGTGGTTCACAGTTTGACAAGCAAGAAATATAAATAAGTAAGTGTACTTCAGGGATAGTACAACATAGTAAGAAATCACTTCTAACCTGGTCTCAGGGAAGTTCTGTAGAAGTAATATTTGAACTGATTTTGAAGGTTGAATATAAGTTCCCTAGGTGGATATATCAGGGAAGAGAATCTGGCCATAGGAAGAGCTTATAAGAAGTCATAGATACATGAAACAGCATGATCACTTTCAGTTGCGGTGATAAAAATACATTCTCGGGAGGCCTGGGTGGCTCAGTCGGTTAAGTGTCTGCCTTCGGCTTGGGTCATGATCCCAGGGTCCTCGGATCGAGTCCCACATCGGGCTCCTTGCTCAGCAAGGAGCCTGCTTCTCCCTTTGCCTGCCTCTGTCTCTCTCTCTGATAAATAAATAAAATCTTAAAAAAAATACATTCTCTTTAATATCATGATTACAATAGAATTCTGTGTCTACATTTGGCAGTATTATCTTCATATACAGATTTTCCCCAAAACTATTGACACTGCCTCCTGGCATCTTAATTCTCAGAGTCATATTTATATTATGAAATCAACCATCTTAAACTTAACTGAATCTCCTGATAAGTTTCTGTGCAACCACCTTAATTTTATTCCCATTTCCACTTCCTCAATTTATACTGCTCTCATGGGGAACTTTGTGCACAGTTATCTTAAATGACCTCCTTCTTGCTCTGAGTTTTACACACATGAGAAAATAGTTACTTAGCTCCCATCTATGGAAAATTGTGGAAGTTTGTTCCCATATACAGGATGTCTGTGACAACGCTCTTACTTTCAAAGGTTGGTTTATTTTGATATCACTTTTGTCTCTTGACTTGAACATGACAAATGGAAGCATAGTTTGTTTTTTGTTTTGAAGACACAACTCGAGGCACCAACAAAAGAATTTGTAGGAAATATTTATCAAGTATTTGAGTTTTCTGTGAAATTCTTATTGTGAAATGTTTTTATTTTACAAAAGCTACTAATTCACAATAATAGCACCTACAGAAGGTCAACTGCTTTTATTTCTTTAAAGTGTTGATGCACATCTTTTGTTATTCATCACAATTTCTGCAGCAAAGGAAAAAAGTGCAGATGGAAAGAGGGACTTTGTCAGAGTTATCGTACAATTTATCAATATAGCAGTGTAATTAACAAACAGATAAAAACACTAGTAATGATGTTATATATTCATATACTAATGTCATGCAACCTAAACACTATGTATTATTCCAATGTAAGCATTATCCCAATGTATTATTCCAATGAAAATCAGTTTTCAGCTCATTAAATATCAGTGTTCTGTTCAAATTCCATTGGATAAATATGAAAAATGAGCAGATAGAGATAAACTGAATATGAGTTGCATTCTAATATTAAGAGATGTAAATAAACATCAACTTTCTTCACTCCACTGCCTTAAGTTAATGATAACAATATGGCTATTTGGAGACAAAAGATAAATGCATGAAAATTGAGTGGGGTAAAGCAGAATTCAGTGTTATAAAAAATAGGAAACATATGCAACTGAATCAAATAGACTTAGAGTGAATGGGAAGCAAAAAATAAACATAAATAGATAATTCAATGAAAAAGTAAACAATATAACACTTTTCTACTAGTTTCCTTTATTTTGATAGAATTGAATTTCTCTGATAACTGAAATGCTGAGGGAATAAAGTGCTTTTACATAGAAACAAAAACATTTAGAAATATTGCAAAAAAAAATCAGTAAGTGGTCACCAACTGTTTCATGGTAATTTTGCATTATTTTCTCCTGTGCCTGAGGGTTAGAAGTAAGAAGTTAATTAAATAAGACCAATTCAGCCTCTGATAGTTGTTTTCATGAAGGATGCTTTGGAAAAAATGTCTTTGTTACTAAGGGCAACGTTTGAGATAAAGCAGCACATCTGTGCTTATGTGATAGTGACCAATCCATTGTCGTATGTCCCCAAAGTGTGTTAGTAAATGGGTCCTGGCCCTATGTGGATTCAGGATTCTAGGCAGGCAAGAAATTCCTTCTCTCTTCCCTAAAGCTTTCACAGAGCTGAAACAAAGTAAAGTAGAGAAGAGTTGTCTGAAATAAGCACAACTTCAGCAGAGGGCCAAATACATCCGGATCACGGTATTTAGTCCTAAGGGTGTATGAGGTCCCATGCTAGGACAATTAATGGGAGATGAAGGCTGATACATACATAGGACCTCCTCCTTCCACCTCTTGGTTTCTAAGACATGTACAAATTATGAAAATGCTAAGCTTTAAGAAATAATATTTATTGATTGATTACATAACACTGACTATATGCCAGGCACTGTTCTTAGCAAACTATTAGGATTAACTCATTTAATCCTATTTTGTGAGTAGGGAAACTTGAGTACAGAGGTCATGTCACTTGCCCAGGTTTTCTGATCAGCAAAATTCACTTTTGGTACTGTTCACTGTCCCTCCCTTACCAAAATCATATCCTCAACACATAAACATTTTTCCCTCCTAATGAAAGACACTTAAGTCATCTCACATAAGCAAATGATAATTTTTATACTTAACGGAAATGATACTCATTTCAGTGGCTATTGATTTCAGAGCCTCTTCTTTTTTTTTGGAATACATATGACAACTGTTTTAATACTTTTTTAACTTAATTTTATTATATTATGTTAATCACCATATATTACATCATTAGTTCTTGATGTAGTGTTCTATGATTCAGTGTTTGCATATAACACCCAGTGCTCCATTCAATACGTGCCTTCTTTAATACCCATCACCAGGCTAACCCATCCCCCCACCCCCCTAGAACCTTCAGTTTGTTTTTTCTCAGAGTCCATAGCCTCTCAAGGTTTCAGAGCCTCTTCTTACAATACACTCTACTTTTAATTTTTAAACTGTATGGTTTTCCATGGGTCTGGCCTCCACATTTGACATGCTACTGAGAAAAAGAAAGTCACAATTAAGAGCCCCCCAATAGTGATGTGACATACAGTCCTGGGACACTAAAATTCCAATAGTTTCTTTGTTTGAGTCAGATTTATATTTTCTGCAAAACTGAGAATTACCTGTCAATGAGCTTTGGATACTTTTTCATCATTTAATCCAAATATGTAATACAGTTTCTCCTACAGTTTCTAACCAAGAAGAAGGAGGTGATAAAATCAGCTATTAGTTGGATTTTAGACAGCAGGAAAAGTTTTGTATTATCTCCCTCTTTTGTAGCAATGATTGTAAAACTTTTAAGAGTAGAAATATTTAGTATTCATCTTTTGCTGAATATCTACAAATATCTTTTGGGCTAGGCACAAAAACCAGTCTCTAGTTATAAAGAAAGTGTATATACAAACCTAGACATTTAAGATTGCAGGTACTGAACTTTGTGTATTTATATTTGTGTGCATTCTAAGCTTACCAAAAACAGTTTTATAGGCAACTATATTCAAATTTCTGAGTCCTTATGTATATATTTTTGAAAGAATGATTTATCACACTAAGCCAGAATGTTTTGTCACAATTAAGAGAAATTATTATTTTATCAGTGCTAAAGCACAATATGAAAATAATGGTTATTATTATTTTTAATTTTTATATTATTATCATGTTCTGTGAACCCTAATGGGCATCACATTGCTAAAATCTATTACTGATGAATATAAGATGATAGACGGTATCAAGTGTTCCTGGAAGAAAGAGAGTACTACTGTTGCTTGTATAAAAATAATATCTTTTATGTCTTTATGTAATATAATAATTTATTCTTTAATATATGTGCCATGCAACAAGACATTTACACAATTAGTTTCTTAGTTTATTTATTTTTTAAAAGATTTTATTTATTTATTTTGAGAGAGAGAGAGCGAGCATGAGCTGGGGGGAGGGGCAGAGGGAGAGGCAGACTTCCTGCTGAGCAGGGAGCTAGATGTGTGACTTGATCCCAGGACCCTGAGATCATGACCTGAGCCGAAGGCAGACACTTAACTGACTGAGCCACCCAGATGCTCCAGTTTCTTAGTTTAATATAAATGTCAATGTCTTTTCAAAAATGTTTAGTGAATAAGAAATTCAGAAGCAATTAAAAACACAGTAAAACTACAGAAAGAACATAGATAATTCTGTAAATAAGGTAGCACAGAGTAAATTTAAGATCTGAGGAAAAAGAAAAATTAAATATAAAGCTAAGGAAAAGAGTAAACATACATTACTATTATTCTTGGAAAACCAAAATAATTTGCTAGTGACTGAAAAATTCCCCAAGTTTCAATGTTAAGAAAAATTATCTGTTAATAACAGAGAGAAACTAGATTAAATCTCTAGATGGACTGATCAAGAAAGAGAAAGACAGGAGAGACACAAAAGACTAATAGCGAGAATCAAAGAAGTGAAATCACTACAGATCCTATACCGTGCATTTTGAATGGGGGTGATGTTTGCCTTATGGGGGGTAAATTTGGTTTGGGGGAGCAAAAAACTTTACTTGATCCCAAGACCCTGAGATCATGACCTGAGCCGAAGGCAGATGCTTAACGACTGAGCCACCCAGGTGCCCCTAGAAACAGAGATTTAAAACTGTTCTGAGGGGCGCCTGGGTGGCTCAGTTGGTTAAGCGACTGCCTTCAGCTCAGGTCATGATCTCAGGATCCTGGGATCGAGCCCCACATCGGGCTCCCAGCTCGGCGGAGAGCGTGCTTCTCCCTCTGACCCTCCCCCTCCCTCTGGCCCTCCCCCTGCTTGTGTTCCCTCTCTCGCTGTCTCTCTGTGTCAAATAAATAAATAAAATCTTTAAAAAAAATTAAAAAAAATAAAACTGTTTTGATTCACTGATGGCCTGATCATCTACAAAGAAAATTCAAGGGAATGTAGCAAGATTTGCAGTATGCAAGATTACTATGTACAAATCAGTTGTATTTATGCACAGCATGAGATTGAAATTTTAAAAATATTATTTAAATTAGCATAAAGTTTAAAGTATTAAGGATAAATCTGATAAAGTGCATGAATAATTTAGCCTCTGGAAAAATGCAAAACATTTTCAAGAAAAATTTTGAAACCTAAGTAAATGAAGATCTATTCCTTATTCATTTGTTAGAAAGCCCAACACTATTAAGATATTAATTTTCTACAGATTAAACTAAATTTTCAGCATAATCCCTTTAAAAAAAAGATTATTTGATAGAATAAAACTGATTCTAAACTCATGTGAAAATTAAAAGAACCAAAATAACAACAACAAAACAACCTTTGTGAAAAAAGAAAAGCTTATAAATCTATAGTAATCAGAACAGTGTAGTATCAGGGTAAAGACAGACATATAGATCAATGGAACATGACAAGAGTCCAGAAGTAGATCCTCACTGTGTGTGAACAACTGATTTTTGGCAAAATGCAATCAGTCTTTGTCCAGGGCCATACCTTCAACACTTGGCCAGGTGTTCATCAAGTCTGTCTTTGCCTTCACATCCTCCTTGTGCAGAGCCACAAGCTCTTCCAGATATGAGAGCTCAGGACTTTCTTCTGCCTTTCCTGAGAAGGAAAGAACCCTGCCTGTGGCATGTGCTCTACGCATGTATGTGGTCTTCTGGATTCCCAATAATATTTCAGGCTTTTCAAAACCCTATATACATTTCCTTTCCAGCTTTTCCTCTTAAGTTGTCTATACAGTTATTTGCACCATTTATCTACTACCTCAGAAAACCATGAAGTTAAACAATTGCCTGTAATTTTTTTATGACAAATGCCCTTTTCCACCACGCCCTCCAGGGAAATGGCTATTCACACTTGGGCAGGCTCCAAGTCACCTTAGTATAAGTAGCTTTGCAAGTGGGGTGTTCTAGAGAACCACCAGACATGTCAACTGATGATGGTATATTGAGAATAAGTCTTTGGAAGATATCTAGCCCTCTTCTGCTCCTACCAGCGGCTCCCCTGTTGGTTTTCACGGCAAATATTGGGAGAGCAAGAGATACGAACAGAGAAAGCTAAAATGCCACAAAGCTGACAGTTTTTACTGAGGTACAGCCATTTTTTTCTTGAATAAATCTTCCCCTGGTTACTACAAGCCTTGGGTTAATTTCTAGAGTTCTGAAATAGTCGATGGGAGGCAGGGGGTTGTTTTGTTTCATTTTGCCAATTTTCTCATTGCTTTTATGGAGAAGGAATTTCCACAGGTTCAATTTGACCCCACATTTTGACATTTGACATTTGACAGTTTGACCCCAATATCTTACTGCCTTCCTTCTCCTTCTTACCTCCATTCCCCATTTTACTCCCTCTATAACTCCTTTTCATCCTAAAATTGTGTTCCATCATTTCAGCTAGATTATATCCAATAATATTAATTCTTACACTTTGTTTATCTGCTTTCTCTGCCTCCCTATTCCAGAGCACTACTATGGAAACCACTAATATCTAGATTTCAGTGTTACCATGTAGATACAGATTGCAGAGTCCAATGGGTTCACAGTTAAGCTGGAAAATCTGTTTACTTTTCCTTGGTTACATTCTCTTCTAATCACCTGGGCTTAGATGTTTTCTCAAATTTTAGCCACTCTTCAAAATCTTTACAGCCACTTTCCTGTACATTTGAGCATTTTTCTATTTTATTCAGAGAAAATAGAGACCACCTTATGGGATTTTTCACAAGATTCCTGTACTTCATTACCCTTCAAGGAAGAATTTATCTTCATCCACACGTAATCCATATTGCTTCTTTCCATACACAAACCATAACTCGTCCCTTTACCAATCCCAAACTCATTCCTAGCCAAGTGCTCCAGATCTCAGGGCCTTCTGTCATAGGAGTGGATAGGATAAGTACACAAAGTCAGTGCAGTAAACTGATTAGGAACAAGTATTTTCATTTTGAGAATGGGGACAACAATGATTTTGGCTGGTCTCCAAATCTGCATGTAGTTCCCTGAATGATAACATAGGAGAGGGAACCCATCAGTAGTTTTTGTTGTCATGGCAGGGGAGGGATTAGGTAATATGTAAAATAGTGTGCTACCACTCAGGTCTTTAGACTCCGCCAAAAAATCTCCTTTTCTTCTCCAAAACCTTCTAATGACTCTCAACGACCCTTAGACCAATTTCAGACTTTGCATTTGGGGGTTTGTTTCTATGCAACTCTTAGTCCCTAATCTATTGCTCCACTCACGTATATATTTTCTCATTTGATTGTCTTTTTGATCCTGTGAAACAGAATTTCTTGGTTAATTTAATTTATTCTTACTTTAAACTGTTCCATCTATAAGAGAACAGTCCTTACGATATACCTTGTTGATACTATTGACTTGTGAATGTGTAATGGGTGAGGAGCTCTAAGGCTTCTGAACTAATCCAATTGTTTATCTGCAAAAACACCTGCAGCCAAGAAGTGAGATAACAAAATCACCGAGGAACCAAACATGAGAGTTGAATCACAAAATCTTATTTTATTTTGATCTTCTACTGTAGGTATCTACCTTAGAACATCAATAAAAAGATAATTTTGTGTAGTAAAACAAAGGAGCTCATTATAAGGATATAAAAGCCAATGACATTAAAAGCCGTCTTAATGCTCAGCAGACTAAAACCAAATAATCCAGTATAATGAAATGATTAGGTTGGAGTCTTTTTTTTTATTTTTTATTGTTATGTTAATCACCATACATTACATCATTAGTTTTTGATGTAGTGTTCCATGATTCCTTGTTTGTGCATAACACCCAGTGCTCCACGCAGAATGTGCCCTCTTTAATACCCATCACCAGGCTAACCCATCCCCCCACCCCCCTCCCCTCTAGAACCCTCAGTTTGTTTTTCAGAGTCCATCGTCTCTCATGGTTCGTCTCCTCCTCTGACTTACTCCCCTTCATTCTTCCCCTCCTGCTGTCTTCTTTTTCCTTTTTTTTTCTTACCATATGTTGCATTATTTGTTTCAGAAGTACAGATCTGTGATTCAACAGTCTTGCACAATTCACAGCGCTCACCATAGCACATACCCTCCCCAATGTCTATCACCCAGCCACCCCATCCCTCCCACCCCCCACCACTCCAGCAACCCTCAGTTTGTTTCCTGAGATTAAGAATTCCTCATATCAGTGAGGTCATATGATACATGTCTTTCTCTGATTGACTTATTTCGCTCAGCATAACACCCTCCAGTTCCATCCACGTCATTGCAAATGGCAAGATCTCATTCCTTTTGATGGCTGCATAATATTCCATTGTGTATATATACCACCTCTTCTTTATCCATTCATCTGTCGATGGACATCTTGGCTCTTTCCACCATTTGGCTATTGTGGACATTGCTGCTATAAACATTGGGGTGCACGCACCCCTTCGGATCCCTACATTTGTATCTTTGGGGTAAATACCCAGTAGTGCAATTGCTGGATCGTATGGTAGCTCTATGTTCATAGGTTGGAGTCTTAATAGATTGTAATTGTTAGGAGAATAATTTATAGCTAAAATATTTCCCCATCTATAAGGAAAGCAAGCATTGAAAACAATTTTAAAAATATAGAGACCTGAGTGCTAAAGGTAGAATAGTATTTCCTTTATTATTGGAGTATTAAACAAGAGCAAATGAAATGAGTACTACTGAACTATTTTTCTACTTGAAGTGTTTTGTTATCACACACTGAAAGAAAAATTAATGTTTCAGTTTCCTTTGGCAAAAAAAGAGCCAGAGATAGTTGCTTTGCAAACATCTTTATTGTTCCTTACCTAAAATAGATTGTTTATGAAATAGCTAAAATGGCTCAAGCAACAACAATAAATTATTTATTAGAACTTTAGCAAGTGTTAAGGAGACCAATCAAAAAGGAATGCAGCTAGGAATGAGCCAGCCAGCAGAATATACTGCAGTAGAGGAAATTGTCTAGCTTAGGGCACAAACTGGACTGAGGGTAAAGAGAACTCACAAAACAAACAACTATTCCTCAAAGAGAGTTGGTCGTTCTCTGCAAAATACACATCTAGTCTCAGTATCTGTTCAGCAAAGCAACTGCAACTCTACAGTTAACACTGGGTTTCTGATTTCTCTTTCTCTATCATTATATTTGTACTTGTGGAGCACTGAGAAAAGCCAGATTTGTTGGTGGAAGTAGCTTAGGAACCCCGAGTAGAGACTCTGGTGTCAGCAAAACATGGCTCCCAATCCTGACAATGTCACTTACCAACTGTGTCACCTTGGGCATATCATGTGTTTTTTCTGTTCTGTAATATATAAACTGGTGATAATACTGGTTCTTACTTCACAGGATTATTTTGAGGATGGAAATGACATAATGCATGCAAAGCACCTAGTATATTGTAATTAACTTTTACATAAACATTAGCTGTTATTTTATTTTGTATAGTTAGAGAAGGACAAATAAAATACAAATCTTGCAGTGTTACCTGGATACAGTATTTCTCAAATGATCTTGTTTCTGACTGCCAGATAAGATTTCTTGATTTCCCTTGTAACTTTCCACTACCCTATTGGAACAATCCCGTTAACGTACTGAAAGTTCTCTCCATCCTCACCACCATTTCAGGACAGCAATTTGTATGATTACTACTCCTACTGTTCCCTCCATGCTTCCACTGTGATTCCTGGTATGGTGTCTGTTGACTTTTTAGGAGGAGTATTAACAGGTTTGGCATTCAGGTCTGAATTTCTTATATACCACTTCTAGTTCAGTTCCTTCAGCTTTTTGCCCCATTCTCTATGGCAAGATCCAGTTCCAAGCCTCAGATCCCACAGACTGGGACCATTTTCTTCTAATTATCTAGATGTAGGCTGATCCAGTTATATTATAATACAATCTTAAAGGCTTTCAGTGGCAAACAAAGGATTTAAGACATGATCCTTTGAATAGCGGGCATCGTTTAAGATGCGTTAGCACAGAAATGAAATAGAACTTTAGCTGGCTTGTGTTGAATGGACTGGAACCAAGACTACCCATTAAAAAACTGTTTAATAATCCAAGTGTAACTTTATGAGGATGGGAAACAGAAATGGAAAGGATATGAGCATCAAAGGAACTTCAAAATATCTTTGATGGAGTAATGATTTTGGAAAAATGTCTTTTAGCTTTACCTTTATTCAATAATCAGTAAATGTGTAGCATAATAAAATGTACTAATAGAATGAAATTGCTTCAAAAAAGAAGAAGTTAGTGGTTTTCTTTAAAGCCTTAGCTGCTACTTTCTTAGTTTTAGTAAAGGAAACAGTTTCCTAAAGCAAAATTTTAGAATTGTTCATATCAACTGTCATATCAGCTTTATTTATTTATTTTTTTAGCTCTAGAAATCTACTCTGATAGCATACATTTCCATTTATATTTATAATGTTTTCAGAGCACATGGAAAAAATGTAAGCCTCCAAGTTAGCACTAGTAGTCCCCATTACAACTCACTTTAGGCAAAATATCTAGTATATCAAATTAAATACAAATGAATACATTGTATAAATATATACTTCCTAGCTGTTCAAGTTAGAGAGGTACAAATATAACTCCCCATCTAAGAGAGGAGGGGCATTTAATGCACTTAACTTTTAAAGATATCTGTCATTTAGACACATAAGCTATGTTTTATTCATTTCAATTTAAAGGATCTGTTTTACTTCTTAGAAAATCTACTCTCCAATGTAGATATGGTACCACTATGTAAACTTAATATAGCATATCTAGGCAAAGTTAGAGAAGTTAGTCCAGTTACAAAGTTTTTAAATCATGTTGTCCAACCCCTTTAAACAATCTTGTTTGGGTAGAGAAGAATTAGATAAAACTGGTTCAGATCCTGGCTGTGCCCAAATTAACTGGGAAGTTTGTGTTGAATTCAACCCTGTCAATGGTTTCCCATTTCTCTAGATAGATGGACACCTTATCCTGAACCCTAGGGCTCTTTAGCTTCAGGCTTCTGCCCCTCCCCCAGCCTGATCACTTCCCACACTTAGCTCGGGCCCCCACCCTCTGCCAGTCTCTCTCTTTCATTGTAGTTGGTGGTATTGTTTCAGTGACACATAAAATGATAAAATGAGTAGTGAAAAAGGGTATTTTAAAATTGGTCTTACTCTTATCTCAGACACTTTGTTTCACGTTCTTCAATGTGGTAACTATCAACCTCATTTTTTTGTTTCTTTCATAAATGGAACGGAAGTATACACACTGGGTTTCATATTGTTTTTCTTTTTTTTTAAAGATTTTATTTATTTATTCATGAGAGACAGAGAGGGAGAGAGAGAGAGGGAGAGAGAGAGAGAGAAGCAGAGGGAGAAGCAGGCTCCCAAGGAGCAGGGAGCCCGATGCGGGACTCCATCCCAGGACCCTGGGATCATGACCTGAGCCGAAGGCAGACGCTTAACCATCTGAGCCTTCGCCTTGTTCATTTTTGTATCACAAATTATGAATCTACTCCATTCTTTACAAATGCTGTGTAATATGCCATTTTTTGATGCTTAGTAATTTGTACATTTGGCCTCAAATGGACGTTTTGATTGTTTCCATTTTTATTATTATTAATAATACTAAAATTAACATATATTTGTACATCCATGTGTTATTAGGTGGATGAATTCTTGGATCTGTAATTTCTCAATGAAAGGTAAAAGAATGCATTTTGATAGAGTGTTCTACATCATTCCCTAAAAAAATTGTTGTTTGCCCATAATCTTCTGGAACCCTGGGTGCCACCCAAATTTTAATTTTTGCCAAAATGATAAATATTGTTCCTATTCATAAGAACTTTGAAAAGAATTTGGAAGAGTGACAATAAATAAATAGTTAAAATCATGTCAAGCACAGAGATGGCAGAGAAATAGAGTGACATGGGTCCTCGTGTGGTTATACTAAACAGTAAAGCATCTGAGGAGAGGACATGTGAACAGAAACTAGAAGATATGAGGGTACATACTATGAGGATATCTGTGAATGTGCTGCTGCACATTCTAGCTGGAGGCAACAGTTAAGCCCAAGGCCCTGAGATAGGAAGGTGTTTAAGAAAACAGCGAGTTGTGAGCTGGGAAAGGAGGGGCCAGGGCAAGTGTATTAGGAATTGACGTTGGCAGGAAGTTATGGATCAGATAATGAGAGCTGTGTCTTTTCAGAATATGAGCCTTTTGTCTGGGAAATACATTGCAGATTATTTTCCTACTTCATCTTTTGCCTCTCGACTTTGTCTTTGAACAATTTTTCTATACGGAAGTATTCCATTTTTACCTAGCCAGTCTTATCATTTTATTGTTTATTTATGGCTTCAGGGATTTCATTCCAAGAATATTAAACATCCCTTCCTTTTTCTTTTACTACTTTCAAGGTTCCACTATTTTATATTTAAATTTCTGCAACACCTGGGATACATTTTGGCATACAGGGTGAGATAAAGATGCATTTACGTTTTCTCACATGGCTAACCAGTTGTACCAAGAATATATATATATGTGTGTGTATACATATATATATATTTCTTCCTTTTTAAAAAATATGTCACTGAATTCTCTATTCAATTAAAATTCTTTTAATGCACCATGACCAAGTTCTTGAACTACTGCAACATTTTATTATTTCTTGAGACTGAATTAGTCAACACAACATTCTTTTTTAGAGTTTTTCTACCTATTTCCATATGCTATTTTTTTAAGTGACCTTTACAACCACCATGTCTAGTTCAAAAATGGTTGGTAGTTTTTAGTGGATTGGCGGTTTAACTGTATGTTTACTTTAAGAACAGGTTATTGGTTTTAATTATTAATTATACTGTGTTTCTGCATTCAAATTTGTGCATTTAATTTTCCTTCTCTTTATAAATTATTTATTTTGTTCTTAGTTTCACATTGTCATATTCTGTCTACCTATTTGGATTTAACGAATTTTTTCTTGTTTGGTAATTTAAACATCAAGGCTGTGAAATACATTTGAAGATGTATAAAGGGCAGTTTTCCTTAACATGGTCATCTGAACCATCTGTCAAGCAAATTCTGGCTCCCACATTCAGTGAATGCACTGTTTCACACCAGGTCCTGATTTTTCTAAGAACTTTTCCCCATTAATTCCTTCCAATAGTCACAAGTTTCAATTTATACGTTGTTTTTCTCATTGTTTTAGGAATTGTGGAAAGCATTTACCTTCTTCCACAATTTTATTCAGTTCAGACCACTGTTAATAGAGGACTTTTCATTTTTGTGGAAGAAAAGATGATGGCTCTAACTTATTTCATCACCATCATTACCAACAGATGTTAAATATCTGTTGATTAGTCAATCAATTCCAAAAAGTTCTGTTTTAATCTATGTAAAAAGTGCAAACTAAGAAATTTCTGAGAAGTTTATTTGCTTTTTAAAGATTTATTTATTTGAGAGAGGGAAGGAGAGTGCATGCGAGTGGGCTCATGAGCAGGGCATGGGGCAGAGGCAGGAGAAGAGAACCTCAAGCAGACTCCCCGCTGAGTACGTAGCCCAACACTGGACTCGGATCCCAGGACCCTGAGATCATGACCTGAGCTGAAAACAAGTGTCAGCCATTTAACTGACTGAGTCACCCAGGCACCCCCTCTCAGAATTTTGATAAAGCAAAATCCATGATATAATCAGTGTCATATTTTGCCTTTTGATATCCACAAAAATGTGGTTCTTTTTTTAACCTTTTTCTCTGAAAAAATTACAGATTCATTGAGAGTTGCCAAAATACTACAGGGAAGTCCCACATGCCCTTTACTCAGTTGACTACTGGTTATGCTGTATATAAAATGTATAAATTACTAAACTAGGAAATTTAATAATAATAGCAATAATAAAGATGATACCAAATGCTATTCTTCTAACATATTCTTTCCTCATTTCATATGTGTCCTACACGGTTTTGTACCATTTTATTGTTTGGATTAATATAGAAAAACTGGTTGTTCTTCTGGACTTAATTTTTCAATAGCCGTTCTTTATTGTTATTCTATTTTCTTTTACTTATGTCCACAAATAAAAAGGGTCTTTTTTCCTCTGGAGTGCAGAGCTTTTACACATGTGATTTGATTTCATTTTAATTTATAACCCAACATTCCAGGGGAAATAAGTATGTCCTACTCTCCTTCCCTCCCAAGTTCTATAACTGAAAGGCTTTTTTTTTTTAATAGCAAACAATTATCCCCCTAGTCTCAAATTGTGGAGATGGATAATATAGCAATGTGATTTAAAAATTGATCTTAACTCTACTCAGCTGAGCATAAAAGAACATATATGACCTGCTAAAGAGACATGGTAAGCCTGCAGCATATAGTACATCATTGCCGAAGCTAGAAAAGACTTTCTAAGACCTTTCTACTAAGGATGGAGTTTGCTATCTGCCGTATAATCCTAGCCAGACTTTTCCTTGACCTTGAAAAATACTAAAAGCATAGTCAATGATCATCTAATAGCAGTTGCCCAGGCACCGTGTATGGTGTGTGCTTCCTGCTGAACCACAGATGATGTTTACCTCATCTGCAGAAGTCATACTGTCAGACAGTCAGTAAACAAAGATTTTTTTCTGTCCGGAAATACCACAGACTGTAAATACCAAACTGGTCACCTGTGGCTATTTCAGATTCCATTCACATTAAAAACGTCATACTCTAACTATAAATGTAGTATATTTATAAATCTGCAACCATTAGTAGAATTGTGGTTTTTGAAAAAAAAAATCACTTATGATTTGCCAGTAGAGGCATTTAAGATCATACCCAAACTGTTATAACTGCCAAAAAGGTGATTCTGAAGTGAAAATACCAACTTTTATGGTTCCAAAAGAGACTTCTGAATCACTATACAATGACCTTGCAGCAGGCTGAGCAGAATATGTATATGCCTATTAATGATTAAGATATGCATGGTATCATGGAATCAGACAAGGAGAAAAAGAAATCCAGAAAGGTTATCTGATCTAACTCTCCTCTTCCAGTTGGGTGATTGTGAGGCCCACAAAATGGACAGCATGTTTATTGGTGATAAATTCATTCATCTCCTCAACAAACCTTTACTGAATACCTATTACTTACTAGGTACAGCATTAGATGCCAAAGATATAAAGGGAGGACCCACACCCTGCTCTCAGAGTTCATAATCTAGGAAAGAAAACAGGACACAGGAGTAATCAGAGTCAATTCCTTCTTCACTCTGGAAGAAAATTTTTTTTAAAGATTTTATTTATATATTTGAGAGAGAGAAAGAGAGAGCACAAGCGGGGGTAGGGGGGAAGTGGCAGAGCGAGAGGGAGAAACAAACTCTCCACTGAGCAGAGAACCCAATACAGAACTCAATCCCAGGACCCTAGGATCATGACTTGAGCTGAAGGCAGATGCTTATTAACCAACTGAGCCACCCAGAGCCCCTGGAAGAAACTTTTCAAGTAGTGCTTATCTAAGTAGTTGTTATTTTACCATGAGAAAACTGGATATGTTGCTAACCATTCACTACTATGGCAGAAAGAAGTAAATGATGGTAGAGGTCAGAAAAAAGAAACCTTCAAATTGCAAGCAGGTGACACAGTGCAAAACCATGAGAAGGAAGACAGGCTTCCATAAGCACTGTAAAGATCTGTCCAATAGGAAAAGTGCAACAAAAATAGCCAAAATTCTAGAGTTGCATTTGTTGAAAACTTTGTATATACAGTGCAAACTTTGCTAAATCACTGCCAGAAAGTAACAGTCACAAAATTAGAGGTTTGTTGTATACAAATTTTCTTAACTCATACATAACGTTTACAAAAATAATTTCCTAGGTTGAGCAATTCTAAAGACCCAAAGACTATCAAGACTTACCCTCTTTCCAAAAGTTTTCTTCGTCATAGCAACTGAATAAGGAAAAGATGGTGATAGAGGTGACTACAACCACTAGAACGTTTCACAAACTCCACGATGGATCTGGATACTTTAATAATAAAGGACTGGAAGATATGTTTTTATTAAAAAGCTCTACACTAAAAACAGAAATAACTGAATCTTCTGATAGATATATATCTAGTGAATAAGGTACCAAATCATATGGGCTCCACTGCATTGGAAAAGTAAGAGCATCTCAGTGAAATACTTTTTAAAAATAGAAAAATTCTTCCTTTATTTGTTCATTCAAAAATAAATACATTGATACTTAGTCTATACCAAGTAAGGAGTCAAGAGCAGGGAGAGGAAGAACATACTTCAGTGTTTTTACAAAGTCCCCCAAGGTTAAGGAGGAAATGGTATGTCAACAGATGAATAAAGTATAGTGGGCACGTGGTATTATAACTGTACGTCTAGAATACTGTGGAACACCGAGGAGATAAATATCAGTGCCTGGTGGGGAGTATTGTGCTTAATGTTTATACTTCTTTCTTTCACTCACACCACTAGGAATTTAGAAGATTGAAAATAATACTTGCAGATTTGTGAATTACACTTGTAAGTCTTATTTTATAAATATATTATACAAAAAAAGAAATCTTCAAAACTTTTCCACTCCATAGACTAACTATACCTCTAGGAAGTCTCATTGTTTGTGTTACCGTAATATTTTAAAACACTGCAAAACTCCTAGGATTTATTATGTCAGAAACAAAGGAGAACCAAATCAGACTTTGTAAAATGCAGGGCATTTACTCAGTTTCATTTTCTTCTGGTTTCCTCTAGCTTTCTTCTCCCTGGCAAAGGAAGAAATTTAAGACACTAATAAAGATGGGCCTTATCTGCTTTCAATTCTGGTTGAAACATTTCAGCACCATAGAACTCAAGAACTGAACCATTATATATAAAAACTCTTCTCCAAATAATATTGCATTATCTGATACTGTATTTTATATACAGTGTCATTAATCTCTATGTATCATAATCAATGCCTTTATAAAAATTAGTACAGCAATAAAGGTATACGCAGTATATATTTTTAAATGTCTTAACATATTTTATGAAACTTGGATCCTTACAATGCTGTGCTGTGAGCTCAGGGAGTGGCAAATTTTGTGGATTATAGTTTTACAATGTGGGGAACTAAGAATCAAGGAAATGAAGTAACTTGCTCAGGGATTACAATTATTTGGTACATAGTATAAAATTATATAACCCATTTTGGAGTGTTTTGTCAAGTTAGAAGTCCTCCAAACATGGGTCCAGGTGTCTCATATCCTGAGTTATTCAGGATACATGTGACTAAGCCATAGCATGGAAACAAGCCATTGTTTTTCTACTTCTATTCAGATAATTGATTCTGTCCTTACACCCATAATATGGTAATTTACACTGGTAGATTTTTAAGATTTTTTTAAGCTAACCTTGCATTCCTGGAGAAAATTCAATTTAACCATGATGTACTTTTTATATATCACTGGATTCAATTAACTAATATGTATATTTGGTATTTTTGCATGGCATATTTTGCACTATATTTATTAGTGACTCACCTGTAATTTTTCTTTATGACAATAGCCTTGTCAGATTTTTATATCAAGATTATTATTGTAAGAGCAATACTTTCTGAAACTTAGAGTTTAAATATATATATTTAAATTGTATATATTTATAAAATACATAAATATATTATTTATGTATATATAGTATATATAAAGTTTATTGGTGAAGCTATACATACACACATAAAGCTTCCTTTGGGAAAAGGTTTTTATTTACGTATTCAATAACTTTAACAGATACAAGACTACTCAGATTATCTGTTTGTCCTTGTATTAATTTCAGTAACTTATTTTTCTAGGAAATTATCCATTTTGTCTAAGTTGAGAAATTTTTTATCATAAAGTTTCTCATGTTATTGCATTATTATCTTTTAATATCTGTAATATTTATAGAAATATCCTCTTTTAAGTTCACAATATTGATATTTACATTTTCTCTTCTTTTTCATCCACTTTTAAGTCATGCATCAGCTTTATTCTCTTCTTATAGAGCCAATATATTTTTAAAATTTTCAACATCATATTTTCCTTCATTTTGAAACACCCGGACCATGACACAAAGTGTCAAGTGCTAGCAGTTTATTTAGAAGATGAAAGAACTACCAACACAGGAGTAGAAAAGGGAAAGGAAGGTAGTCAGGAAAGTATCTGTTATCGAGCTGTAAGTGATGCACATTAATTCCACGGGAAGCACATTTGGGAACCAGCGTAAACACATTCCTTAGAGGTATTCCTGTCCCCTTCTCAAGGGGTGAGGGACATCTATGCAATCCGTGCACAGACCCCCATCATTTATTGGTCAAGAGCTTGTGAGAAATCGTTTTATGATTTTTTTCACAAGTATGTTATATTTCAAAAACTGTTTTCAAAAAGTTAATGGCAGGCATTGCTGAGTGGTGGACTGTAAGATCATTATTTTCTAATTTTTTGTATAAAACCCCAATTTTCTTGAATAAATATATATTTTAGTAAAGATTATCAAAAGCATAATGCATAGCTCTTAAACTTGTGGACACAAGAAATATAGGTTAGTCTGTATGTTTGTTCATTCATAGATGTCCATCCATATAAAAGCAAACCTAATACACATTACAACTTGTGTTCATCCATTTGGTTTTAGGTGTCCTTTGGAGACTTCAGGTCCCTTTTGTGTATCCAGATGCATAAGGTGACTGAACGACAATGGATGGTCTGTTATAATGAACAATACACGAGGGGCAGCTATCCATCTTCTGACTTAGCCCATTATGCCGTCAACATCTCCCAAAGAAACATTAGTGTCCCATAACTATGCAGCCGTGGAACATGGCATACTAGATCCCAAATCTCACAGCTTCAATCAAGCAAGCCATCTAATAATTGTCATTGTCATTAGTGTAAGGGTTATTTATTCTATTTTTTCCCTTCTGTCAGAATTCTATATGAATTATTTGGCGGTTTTGAGCCCATGTTTGTTATTCCAGTTCACAACTGGCTAGAATTTCTCCATTTCCTTCCTTAGAATCTTTTGCTTGTATTTGCCTCATTTTCCTCCTTTCTTCACTGAGGTCACTATTGGAATGTGACTCGTTATAAGACCATGGCGTTAGTTTTTCCTCAGGGGATTAGAATTAGGTCTGTCGATGAAGGCCGTGAGGTTAGCGGTAAGATCATGGTTGCCCTGTGCACTGAATTACCGAATACATGCTCAACTCTGTTTTGCCTTCTCTCCAGTAGTTTTCAATACTGTTATTCAACTTGAGTATCTAACGCAGAAGCACCTTTTTGACCAGATTTCTTTTGAGAATGAGAATACTTGCAAAATACTAAGTTGCTAATAGTATATTTCCAACATTTTTGTTCTGTGTGAAAGATTGGATTAAAAACTTAGGTCAAACAGATCAACATTAAACTGAAATAGCATTGTTACCAGGAAAATTGACACATAAATACCACTTCTGATGTCTATGACCAACTTAAATAACAAGGCAAATCTACTTGATATGGTGGTAATAGATATTAAAAAATCCAAATTCCCTAAGTTACAGGAGTCATATAACATTTTTATGCTCTTGCCTTACAGACAAGAATACTTTTAAACAATTTTTCATCTTATGTGTTAGAAAGCAGTATGGGGATGGTTCTCCCAGATGTCCCTCTCTTACACTCATTCTTAAGTTAAGGTACATTTATTTATGTTTCCCATTCAAGGAATTTCCCATGAGATCTAACCACAAATGTTGGTTAACAATACATTTTTATTTAGTTTTTGTAGAAGCTGCACTATTGCATTTCAAATGAAGTTTACTTTACACTTAGATGATCAAAGTCTATGTGAACAAAACCCTAAAAACTATTAGCCAGTATGTATCGGTATTCCCTATCATTTGGTATTTCACAAAAATTTTGTTAGGGATACAAGAAAGAATTGGTAAAACTACACTGGGCTTGGAGAGCTGACATGTATTTGAAACTAAGACAGCTGTATGTGAATTTATTCAGAACTTTCTGCACTTGTCTATGCCCAGCCACAATTTTGCAAGAGAGGTAAACGTAGAGCAAAACACCTAGCATCTGGCCCCTGGTTATTTTGAAACAAAGATTTTAGCCATTAGGGGACAGGGTAATATAGATAAATTTATCAAGAACACACTAGTGTAATTATTACAGAAGTTTTACTTTTTTCATGCAGTTAAGATTCTTTGAGGAGTTAATAAAATGCATAGAGTGTTTGTAATTACAACAGAGACTATAATTAACTTAGATTTTGAGTGGCTTTTTTTGAGTCTCTCCCCACAGGCTACCAAAGAAACCTGATAAGTCTGGAGTAAAATTCCCTAATAAATTATAAAAGTAATTAAGGGCTAGAAAACAGAATATTTATAAATGACCAAATGTGAACAGCTGGGAAAGCAACACCAAGCCTCATAAAATATTGTGTGTACCAAGGCTAGAGTTGTCTAATTTATTAAGTAAGATTGAACGAGGAGGACAAGTATTCATAGGAAAAAAGACAACCGGATGAATATATTGTATATATTTTGGGGAAAGGAAGGGAAAATCAATATGTGTCATGAAATACTTATTGAGTGGTGATCATGGCTCAGGCACAATAGAAGATAATGACAGAAAGACTAAGGACATATGGTTTTTGACATCAAGGAGCTCAGAGTGCATACAGGTGACTTGAGTAGTCAGTACTATGATAAAAAGATCCACAGAGAGCACAGCAACTTGAGCTCAGAGGAATAGGACTTGACCCAACCTGAGGTCAGGTTATCAGAGAATGCCTCCGGGAAGAAATGACACATGAACTTCTTGAAATGTGAGTAGAAGGTGGTCAAGTGAAGAAGTAGGAGATAGCAAGAGGGTAATTCAAACAGTTTTCAGAGAAAGCTCAGATACAGAGCAATGAAAGCACAGGGCGTGTGGGATTTTCATGTTGCAGCTAAAGTGTGAAGCAGGGAGTGCCATGAAGAAAGGCCAAACGTGCAGGTAGGGGTCAGTTCATGGAAGATGTTTTATTCTAAACAAAAGGAATTGGATTTTATCTTGTAGACAATAAGGCTCCACTGAAGCTTTTTGGCAAATGGACTCTATGGTCGAAGTTTCTAATTTGAATGATCACTTTGCCAATAGAGCTGGACAGGGGGAGGAAAAGTTGATTTAGGAGGGCTATTTCAGCGGTTTGAGTGATAAATAAGGGCCTGACATAGAGAGAGTAGAGATGGAAGACATATAGATTTAAGAAATATTTAGAAATTAGCATCATTATGGGGCTCCTGGATGACTCAGTCGGTTAAGCATCTGCCTTCAGCTCAGGTCATGATTCCGGGGTCCTGGGATCGAGTCCCACATCGGGCTCCCTGCTCAGTGGGGAGTCTTCTTCTCCCTCTGCCTGCCACTCTCCCTGCTTGGGCTCTCTCTCTCTCTCTGTCAAATAAGTAAATAAAACCTTAAAAAAAAAGGAAAGTAGCATTATTAGACATTGATTTGGGTGTGGGAAATGAGAGAATAAAAATAAGAAGCCAAGGGTATTTGCTAAGGGGAGAAATGTACATTTGGAGGTTAACAGAGAGTTTTATTACTCTAGCTATGGGCCTTGAAGAAGAGTTACTGAACAATGTTTGGTTGAGCTACCTTAGAAAATTCAGCCCTGATCTTGAGAAAGTAGAGCGAGAATAATACCTGCCTTTGGAGACTATATTGTATTGCTGGAACAAGGTTTTCTTGATGCCAGGATGTTTGGGCCCTACTAAAGTAATTTCTTGCACTGAAAATAAGTAATTGATTCTGGAAGTTGATATTTTATCTTATTTTTGACATTCAAATATGGTTCAAGACAAGATAAACTTCCTGTAAGAAAGGACATTGACTGGTTTTGAAAAATAATGTAAAATAGTAGAACATTTTGTCCAGTTTTATTTTCTCTACCTTTGCCCGAGTATGATGCATTGTGGTATGTAAAGTTACTATAACCCATGGGTCCACGCTGAGAAATATCCACATGAATAGAGAGTAGGCTACTAAAATGTGAGGTCTTTGAGGGAATGGGATATATTTTATGCATCCTTTATTCACAGCACCTCACGTGGTGTCTAGTACATAGTAGGAACATAAATAATGAGTGCTAGATTTAATTGAATGACATCAAAATAAAGCTGTTTTACTAATTACTTTCACAGATTAAGCCCTGCAAAATGTGTTGCAAAGCATTTTGGTGCAATATCTTGATGGCCGAAGTCATTACTTAATTGCTTATAACTGGGTTAAGCAGGAAATTCTTTTTTTCAAATAACACCATATTATAAAGATAGGAGGAGAAGCTCATAAAACACTTTTTTATGTACCAGCCTAGAAGGACCCTAGGCCCTAATTGTCAAGGAGATAGCTTCTCTGTTTTTTTCTCTCACAGCTGTCTTAAGACTTAATGTTGCTAAATTCTATTTTGCTCAGCCACAATTGGCTTTCCCCTTAGTGCAGTCCCTGACTCTTTTTTTTAAATTTTTTTTATTATGTTATGTTAATCACCATACATTACATCATTAGTTTTTGATGTAGTGTTCCATGATTCATTGTTTGTGCATAACACCCAGTGCTCCATGCAGAACGTGCCCTCTTTAATACCCATCACCAGGCTAACCCATCCCCCCAACCCTCTCCCCTCTAGAACCCTCAGTTTGTTTCTCAGAGTCCATCGTCTCTCATAGTTCGTCTCGCCCTCCGATGTCCCCCCCTTCGTTTTTCCCTTCCTACTATCTTCTTTGTTTTTTTAACATATCCCTGACTCTTTTTACTCTTCCAGTATTTATATATTCCTGCCCCTCATGTTGAATCTGATTTTACTACAAAACCCTTTTTGAAGCTCTGCAGAATGCAAACATACCTCAAGTAGATTTTCTACAAGAAAGGAAATTAACATTTATAGTGTACCCGATGTTTTACATAAATTTATTAAATATTCACATTATTATATGGGCTAATACATGGAGATATCAATACTAATGCTTAGAGAGGTTAAGTAACTTCCCAACATCTCAGATGCAGGAGCACAGATGGAAAATCAGCATGGGTCTCCAGGCTTCAAAAGCCATGGGCTTTCCACTGAACCATGTAGTCTAACAAATGCATATTTGAGGAACTTTCTTGCCTTCCATGTGTTTGGCTCTAAATAAGTGGATCACCCTGGTACAATCTCCATGTTTTCAGCTTTAATTTTTCTAAAATGGCAGACTTCACCTACTTAGTACTTCATCTCCTTTTCACTTTCTTGTGTCCCTGAATTACTGGCATCACTGTCCATTGTGTCATTCATTATATCTTCACTCACCCCTTCAACCTGGTTCACCTTCAGATCTCTCCTGGCTTTCATGTCCACTCTCCTCCCAGCAGCACTCTCTTCTGACCTACCGCACCCTCAAACTGCCCTCAAAGTCCTTGAGTCTCTCTTTTCCGTATGTTGCCTTTACCTTCTCCCTGCTCCTTAGCCTCATTCCCTAGTGGGTCATCCCTGCCTCCATCCTACACACCAGCCATTCTTATATGCATGCAGCTCCACAAATAAACCAAGTTGTTTCGTCCCACTGTGGTTTTGTTCATGGCTGCTGTCTTCGCTTGGATCTTTCTAATCTGACCCTATGGAGAACTCCCATCCATCGTTCAATATTCATCTCCAGTGAAAAGTCCTTTAACACATATCATGACACTTCCAGAGGATAAAATCCTATACTCAAGCCACTGATTGTAAGACATATGAAGGCTTTGTTAAATACAAGATATATGTTACGCAAAGCTTGAAACCAGAGATAAAATAAAAAGATATGGAAAGGACCTCCGCTTTTTCAAAAACATTGGTTTTTTACTTTCATACCACAGCCGATTAGGTAAGGGAGCTCTGTGGTTGTTCGTGTTTTCTCTACTCCATTAGAATATTTGATAGTTAGTGTTTATCTCTCTCAGTACTACCTCTGCTGACCTGATTCCAAATAAATTGGAGAAGATTAATTTTAGGATCTCTTGTGCTTGTGTATCTTCCAGGACACATTTCTCTCTATTTGCTTTAATTTAAGGAAAGTATCATCATGTAAAGACAAATATGTAAAATAAGCCTTCCTTTTTAAAGAAAAATAAAATAAAAATACTGAAAATGCCCTGAGTATCCATGAAGCCATGTGTCTGAAGGCTCAAGATGCCACGCTAGCAGTGACAAGGGAGCTTTCTCCAGGCCTGCAGCTTCCTTTGAACCTCAAGCACCCAGCTGACACACTTGGTATCATTTTAGATATAGCCGGGGTTCCTCTCGGTTTTAAATTCTGTTAAAAATCCTAGGCGAGGGTGATAAACTGATTCCAATTTAGCTTCTTCTTTAAACAGAATCTAAGCCTAGAAATGAAGCCAGCCACACCTTTGAAGTGTTGTTGAACATGGCAACTGAGTGGGGGGTGGGAAGAAGCAGAGAGAGAGAGTTGAGGATTGAGCTGAGTTTAAAAAGAACCACAGGATCTGGGTTGCATTTGCTCAGCCTCTGGGTTGTTCAGGTAAAGGAGAAAATATCATTAAAAATAGCGGGGGACCAACAAAACCGTTTAAACAACATGGACCTGGGGATTTTTCCATTGCCAGGTGAAGCACTTCAGATTCAGCTCGGCTTCTACGTTGAAAATAGAAAGGTTCAGAAAGTATCTGTGCCTATGACTAATAAGGTTTTTAAAAGGATGGTATTGCCATGTACCCAGTTTACTTCTGGTTTATCTTTTGAGATAACGGATTAGCGACTAGATCTATCTAAATGTCTAAGTTATTCTATGGTGTTGTCCAAAAGTTTCTAATGCATTCCCCAGAAATACTTTCCCGACAATGTAAACGTTCTAGTATTGTAAATTATTTCAGAAAGTTGAGACATGGCATGTTCACTATTGTTTTTAAAACGAATGTATTTCTGGGGAGGAATAATAGTAATTCTTTGACACGTCAGAATGACTTTGGCAGAGGTTGGAAAGCAATGATTTGACAAGAGGTTCAAAAGGACGAGGAAAGGGGGGCAGGTAAGTTTTGATTTGTGAGGCGAGGGAAAGAAGATTGATGAGCTAAAGGATGATCTGGTAGGGCAGATTTTCATAGATAGAGCAAGAGAAATCAGAAAGGAGTACTGCAGAGGAGTGTGTGGGTGTGTGAATTCCTGTGACTAATTGTGTGGTCATAAAGACTAAAAAGAGATAGAATGGGAAAATGAAACAACAGCCCAAACAAATTACTTCTGACTCATGCAAAATTATTTGTGTTATGCGTCCGGGGACAGGGACTTTGTCATTTCATCCCTCAGGCTCTCGGTTTTCCCAAGCTGTAAAACCAGAGCATCAGACTATTGGACTAGATGGTGTTTAAAACACCTTTTGGATTAAATATATATATTTATTTATTATATTATTTTATATTAATATATTATATATTATTTTATTTTGTATTATTT